>NC_069505.1:584733636-584851136 GCF_027579735.1 Bombina bombina
TGGTCACAGCCCGGCCTGATCGCGCCATTACACTCAGTGCAGCTCGCTCCTGATCTGTCTGACAGCGGGAGCGAGCTGCAATGAGTGTAATGGCGGGATCGGGCCGGGCTGTGGCCAGATCCACTCAGTGAAAAAAACAGACCCGCTCAGTAGAGCACAGAGAGCGGGTCTGGAAAACCCTCTTTTATTAATAAAAGTTCACCGGCAATATTAGGTTCTATAAAGCTAGCACTAATATAATGTTATATAATTCTGCACTATGTGCAGAATTATATAACCTTATTTTCTATGTTTACTGGCCCTTTAAGCCTGCAAATTAATTTATTAAGTAGTGGTTTTTGTGGGGTATTTGAATTTAAGCGCTATATTAAAAATGAAGTTAAATCGTAACTTCATTACAACTGATGAATTAAATGTCATCTGAATTATTGCTAACATTCTAGATGTGTTTGTACAAAGGGGAAGGTTTACCATTACTTTAAGCAATACACTTACTCTGCTCTCTTCCAACCATTCAATCAAGAGCAGAACTTGTCAATCATACTGGTTGGGTCTGACCTGGATGATTTAACTCTGCCACCCTTGAGGTGGTGAAAAGGTTAAGAAGTAGTGGTTTTAAAACCACTGTTCTTGGACTAGAATTGCAAGTACACTTGCTCATCGCTAGAATGCTGAAGCTACAATTGCAGCTTGAGTCAGAAATACAGGCATTTTTTATTTACTTCTATTATCAGTTGTGCTTTATTCTTTTGTTATCATTTTTTGAAGGAACAGCAATGCATTTTTGGGAGCTAACTGAACACATCAGTAAGTCAATGACAAGAAACATATATGTGCAGCCTCTAATCAGCTGCTTACTCCCAGATCCTGAGCCTACCTGTGTATATTTTTCAACAAAGGATACCAAGAGAACTAAGCTAATTAGATAACAAAAGCAAATAGGAAAGTTGTTTAAAATTGTGTGCTCTATCTGAATCATGAAAGAAAAAATGTTCAGTTTTATGTCCCTTTAAAGTCTTATTTTCTGCAACTTTTTCACAATGGTGATGAGAAGAATACTGTCTGACAGCATCCAAATGTAAGAATTTTAAAGGGGAGAAGGTTATCCGTAAAGGATTGACATCCCTGTTAGTACAGTTCACAATGTTATTAAGAACTGCACTGCACATGGATCTGCCAAGAACTTCCTGGGATTGATCAGATAATTTTTTAAGATTAGTGGAAACTCTGAAAAAAAAAGGTTTAAGGCTGACCTGGAGTAATCTGGAGAGATGGTCTCAACCTGTACAATACACCATACGCCAAAGCAAAAAGGGCTTTATGGGTGAAGATCAATGAGGACCCCACTGTTAATGACCCCACTGCTCTTTGGCAATACAGACCAATGATTTGTTAACAGATAGAATAAAGTTTATAAGGAAAAGAACACCCTACCTACAATTTAATATGGAGGAGGATCTTTAATGTTGTGGTACTGCTTTGTTACTTCCTGTATGGAAGACCTTGAACGTATTAAGGGAATCAAGAAATCAAAGGTTTGGCAAGATATTTTTTTTTCAGTTAAATGTGCTATTCATTGTCAGAAGGTTAAGTAAGAGTCAAAGCTCAAGGGTTCTCCAGAAGATACTGATTCAAAGCAGACATCCAAAAGCACAATTAAAATGATTGAAAGGGAAAATATTTTATTAGACTGACCCTCACTGAGTCCTGATCTCAATCTGAGAATCTTTGGAAAGAGCTGAAACCTTCCATTGGGAAAAAGAATCCTTCAAGCATTCAAGAGCGTGAACAGTTGAAGAGTGGGTGAAACTAACCACAGACAGGTGCAAGAAGGTCATGGATGGCTTCCAGAAATATGTTTCATGTTGCTAGGAGTTGTGCATCCAAATATTATGGTGTCTTTAATGATGTCCAGGTCATATTTTTCATTTTGTCTATGAAATCACTACATATCAGTTGAAAAGGTATCTTTTTGTTGACTTTTGGACATTCCATGAATATATCATGATAGAAAGGAGTTACATTTCCAATGATTTGAGGGAATATAGTAAATATTTAAGCATGCTAATAAGGTTGATCCGAAGTGTTCATTACATATTTTCTCTATCATTATATATATAAAGTTTGCATCATTTATAAATATTAGTAAAGAAGAAAAGACTGAATTTCAATAATGTTGTTTAATTAGAAAAGACAAAAACACATATATTATGGCATATAACAAGTACAATTAAGTTTTAAATTAAACAAGGGCTATTAGATTAATATATAATATATAAAACACATAGGGAGCTATGTGTTTCTCCTTACCCCTACAGGGTGACACAATGACACAGACAGAAGAGATCTATAAGTTTGTCCCTCCCTCTGCAGGGTGACACAGTGACACAGACAGTAGGGAGCTATGAGTCTGTCCATCCCCCTGCAGGTTATTAATATTATTAATATTATTATTATTATCGGTTATTTGTAGAGCACCAACAGATTCCGCAGTGCTATAAACATAGGTGGTATACAAGGAAAAATGTATAGGGATCAAATGGGTAGAGGGCCCTGTCAAGAGTCACACTGTTGTAATCAGCTCTTAAGAAGGTGATCTACAAACAGCTGGGCTCTTAGGCTTACATGCTAAGGTGATTCATGGGGATAGCAATGAAGGAGAGGAACTGGTATAAAGAAAGGTAAGTGTAGATTGTATACATCCCTGAACAGTAGAGTCTTTAGGGAACGCTTGAATCTTTCAAAACTAGGGGAGAGTCTTGTGGAGCGAGGCAGAAAGTTCCACAAGATGGGAGCCAGTCCTGTAAACGGGAATGTGAGGAGGTTACAATAGAGGAGAAGAGGAGAAGGTCATTAGCAGAGTAAAGGGGACGGGAGGAAAAGTATGTGGAGACAAGGTCTGAGATATAGGGAGGAGCAGTTCAGTTGAGTGCCTTGTATGTCAGAGTGAGAATTTTGTGTTTAATCATGGAGGCAAGAGGAAGCTAGTGAAGTGATTGGCAGAGAGGTGTAGCAGATGAAGAGCGACTTGAAAGGAAGATGAGCCTGGCAGAGGCATTCATTATGGATTGTAAAAGAGCTTGGCGGCAGCAAGAGAGACCAGAGAGGACCGAATTTCAGTAGTCGATACAGGTGACACAGTCTGAAGGGGGCTATGAGTCTGTCTCCCTCTCCCTGCAGGGTGACAAAATCAGATGAGTGTTATGAAAAAAGGTTGGGAACCGCTGCCCTAGAGGAAGAAAAAGTGGCATAGAAGAGAACTATGGCACCGCACCTAAAGATGTATGGTGACACACTGATGATAGTAACATGGACAGTAGGGATCTATGTGGCTGTCCCTATTTCTGCAGGGTGACACAGACAGACAAATATATGAGTCTGTCCTTCTCTCTGTAAGATGACACAGTGGCACAACACCTATATCTTCATTTATATTATGCATTTACTGTATTATAGCTTGATAGTTATTTTCTTTCTTTTTTTCCTTCCTTGTTTTCTTCCTTTCTTTCTTTCTCATCGATTTCTACATAAAATAAATTAATCTGAATTTCACATTTTTTGTTAGTCGTTTTGGAATAAGGCCTGAAGTGTCCTGCTTAATGCACACAAAAAAAATGTAATAAAATATATTAAGAAAATGTTAAATGTTAACCAGCAAAAGAGATGTGGCTATAAACATCATCAGACACAAAGTGATTTAGTTTTTTCTCATATTGTCTTTCTCTTTTTTTTAATGATCAGGAGCTACAACTGGTAAGTAACTAGCGTTAAATATTGTTTATTAACCTGTTATTTTGCTTTCAAATCTTTTACCTTATCTTTTATTTTCTTTGTAAAAGTAATCTTTTTTATTTGCAATTTTTTTATCTAAACTTTTTACATTTCTTAGCACTAATTATACCTTAAAGGGACACTAAACCCACATTTTTTCTTTCATGATTCAGATAGAGCATGCAATTTTAATCAACTTTCTAATTTACTCCTATTATCATTTTTTCTTCGTTCTCTTGCTTAGGAGCTGGCCCATTTTTGGTTCATAACCTGGGTTTTGCTTGCTTTTTGGTGGCTAAATATAGCCACCAATAAGCAAGAGCTATTCAGGGTGCTGAACATAAAATGGTCTGGCTTCTAAGCTTTACATTTCTGCTTTATAAATAAAGATTGCATTGCTTAAATTTGCATGCTCTATCTGAACCATAAAAGAAAAAAAAGGGGCGTATACTGCATTTTCATATGAAAAGTAGATCGTGAAAATTCGTAAGTTCAAAATCATACAAAACTAATTTTTTAACAATTCATATAAAAATAAGCAGGAAATAATTCAATTGTTAAGGTTCATCAAACATAACAAAACTGTTCACCAAAAATGGTGTTTTATCAAAAATGTAAATTTTGTATGTAAATTATTTTTGAATAAATTATATTAAATATTCACAGAGTAAAACAATTTAAGTGCGCTGGATGTGCAAAAAACACACAGAAATTCTTACTTATAAGTACAAAATACAAAGCGTAATGGGGTGACCATGAGCGCTCCATGGGCGTGTATGGAATTGTCTTGCAAATCCAAGCGTAATTATCGGAACTTATCTGCCCTAAAGATCTCACTGTTTTTTCTCGCAAACTAAAAGGTAGTGAGGTTATGACAAAATACGCAAAATAATGAATACCCTAATAGAAACACACATGCATATGAACATAAAGGCAATTTTAAGATGCTATACGCTGAAAGCAGTGCAATGTGATTTGTTTTTGAGGCAAGATTTTATTTTTAAAGTGCGTCCTCTGCTTACTGCTAACTTCGCTCTACCCAGCAAAGTTTCCCTTTCCAACAAGCTCTTAAACATCCTATAGGAGACAACTCGTCACTCGCAGGAACTGACCCCTTTTTAAGATAATCCCACCAGGGCAGCCCCTGTGACGGTTGGCTTGAAAAGCCACTTCAGAATTGAAGTTTCGATAATCGGCCCCATAGTGATTAACACTGCTGGTCCCAAGCAAAAAAAGCTCTGCTGTGTGACTAGCGCTGCTGATTGGATCAGCAGCTGTTTCCGCTCAGTACCAGCAGCACTCTGCAGCTCCTGAGCAATACTTCTATGTATTTTAACCCATTTGCTGGGGTTAAACACATATCATTGAAGGATCACTAGTCATAAAATCACACACTTTAATGAATTTGAGCATTTCATTTTTTACTATAATGGCCCTTAAAGATCTTTAATTTTGTATTTTCCTTTCTCTGTCAAATTAATAATTTTCTATGTATTTATTTTTTATTTAAACAATTTTATCAACAAATGTAACACTTACAAATACCAGAGCTAGTAAACTGGAGTCTATTAATTCTCTATTTCAGTTCTGCATTTAACTTTTTTTTTTTTTACATTATTTTTTTAAGCATCAGGAGCTACAACTGGTATGTATCCGATGATAAATATATCTTTTTACTATTTAAGCTGTCAGTTTGCCTTCAATTCTCTCTGTTTTTCTTACCCAGTAAAGTGAATCCCTTTTCTGGTGTTTTCCTTTTTTAACCTTAATTTCTTTTAATTTGTCCTATAAAACCTTTCCACATAATTTAAAGTTTAACCCTTTGGCTGCTAAGCCATTTTCACATCCTAGTGCTAAGCCAATTTTGAGCTTTTTCTGTTATCTATATTTAAATAATTTTGTAAGCCCAATGACCCACACAAATTATATACTTTCTTTTTCTGCAAGCCCAGTAGATTCAGAATATAAAATTATTTTATTCATATTCCACGACATGTAAGATAGCTATGGCAAAAACGGTAAAAAAAAAAATATGATAAAACATCAAAAATAGGTGATTACTAATAAAGTGCTAGCACTCAAATAAATATATACAATACAAAACAACAAAAGTGCAAATAATCAAGGATATGTGAAAAGAAAGTCCAAATAGGCAGAAAATCTGCCTCAGGTGCTTGATTGTAGAGGATCACAGGAAGATATGTATGGAAGGAAAAAAAGGACAAAAATAGTGAAGTATTTATGGATTAACGAATCCAATCGCACAGGGAACAATGCTCACATTAGAAAGAGCTATAACTAAGTTCTTAGTGATGTTGCAGGTAGATATAAAGTCCCACGGCTCACAAGGATACTCCCAGGATGTAGTAGTTAAAATATTTTATTAAAAGCAAGAACAGAGAAACAGACTGTATTAGCCAGAAACTAAATGGGTATAAGACAAAACCGGCAAAAGCAAACAGCCAAACAGCTTTACAATTTGCAATCACCCAGAAATCCTTAGGGACACTAAACCTAAAAAAAAATTATTTCATGATTCAGGTAGAGCATGCAATTTTAAGCAACTTTCTAATTTACTCCTATTATTAATTTTTCTTCATTCTCTTGCTATCTTTATTTAAAAAGCAGGAATGTGATGCATAGGAGCCAGCCGGCCCATTTTTGGTTGAGAACCTGGGTTATGCTTGCTTATTGGTGGGTAAATGTAAGCCTCCAATAATCAAGTGATATCCATGGTGCTGAACCTAATATGGGCTGGCTGCTAAGATTTACATTCCTGCTTTTAAAATAAAGATAGCAAGAAAAAAAAAGAAAAATTAATAATAGGAGTAAATTAGAAAGTTGCTTAAAATGTCATGCTCTATCTGAATCATGAAAGAAAAAAAATTGGGTTCAGTGTGCCTTTAAGTTCTGACCATGAGAAAATATAAATGTCTGTATATGTCCACAAAAATCCAAAGATCCTCTACAATCAGGTACCTGAGGCAGATTTTCTGCCTGTTTGGATTTTCTTTTCACATATCCTTGTTATTTGCACTTTTTTGTGTTGTATTAGACAAAAGATATGAGTCTGTCCTTCTCCCTGCAAAGTGACACAGTGGCACAACACCTATATATATATATATACAGTATATATATAGTATGTTGTATTATAGCTTTATAGTTATTTTTATTTCTCTTTTCCTTCCTTATTTTTCTCCTTATTTTCTTTCTCTCTTTATCTTTCTTTCTTTTTGATCAATTTCTACATAAAATAAATTCATCTGAATTTCACACTTTTTGTCAGTAGTTTTGGAATAAGGCCTGAAGTGTCCTGCTTAATGCAAAAAAAAAGTAAAATGTAATTAGATATATTAAGAAAATGTTAAATGTTAACCAGCAAAAGAGATGTGGCTATAAACATGAGGCACAAAGTGATTTTGTTTTTTCTCATATTGTCTTTCTCTAAACACAATTTTTAGGCTCAGGAGCTACAACTGGTAAGTAACCAGTGATAAATATTGTTTATTAAAAACATATTTTACCTTATCTTTAGTTTTCTTTGCAAAAGTAATCTTTTTTGTTGTTGCAATTTTTAAATATTTTTTATTTAAGCTGTCAGTTTGCCTTCAATTCTCTCTTTTCTTGCCCAGTAAAGTGAATCAATGTTCTGCTGTTTTCCTTTTTTAACCCTAATTTCTTTTAATTTGCCATATAAAACCTTTCCACATCATTTAATGTTTAACCCTTTGGCTGCTAAGCCATTTTCACACCCAAGTGCTAAGCCAATTTTGAGCTTTTTTTTGTTACCTATATTTAAATAGTTTTGTAAGCCCAATGACCCACACAAATTATATACTTTCTTTTTCAGCAAGCCCAGCAGATTCAGAATATAAAATGATTTCATTCATATTTCATGCATGCAAGATAGCTATGACAAAATTATAAAGAAATTTATATTTTTGTTAAGATTTTAGTAAATAATATCAAACATGGCCAGGTGACCACTGCTGTTACTGTGATCACCTTACTAAATTGTCACCAAAGTTAACCATATGTAAAATAGGGGCCTATAAGGTCTTTTTGGGGGTTATAATTAAGGGTGGGCGAATATGCTGAAAGTGTCATTAGTTTGGTAGAAAGAAAATCCATTTAAATTTGGTAATTGAATGCTACTTTTGTTTTCAAATGTTCATATTTAGATCAAATAGCCACATTCTGAATTTGTTATATAACATTTGATTTAACAAATACTATTCAGAAGTGCAATAGTTTATGTGGTAGGGAATTTAGTAAATTAAAATATAATGAATACAAATATAATGATTCAAATTTTTTTTCTAGTTTGAATATTGCATAATTTGAATATAAAATTTATTTTAAAGAGAGCATTCTAATACTTTTACAAGTATATCTATTCAATAATAAATTGTATTAAATATTCACGGAATAAATCATAATTTAAGTGCGCTGGATGTGCAAAAAACACACAGAAATTCTTACTTATAAGTACAAAATACAAAGCGTAATGGGATGACCATGAGCGCTCCATGGGCGTGTATGGAATTTTCTCTCAGATCCCAGCGTAATTATCGGAACTTATCTGCCCTAAAGATCTCACTGTTTTTTTTTGTAAACTAAAAGGTAGTGAGGTTATGACAAAATACGCAAAATAATGAATACCCTAATAGAAACACACATGCATATGGAAATAAAGGCAATTTTAAGATGCTATGCACTGAAAGCAGTGCAATGTGATTTGTTTTTGATGCAAGATTTTATTTTTAAAGTGCGGCCTCTGCTTACTGCTAACTTTGCTCTACCCAGCAAAGTTTTCCTTTCCAGCAAGCTCTTTAACATCCTATAGGAGACAACTCGCTACTCGCAGGAACTGCCCCCTTATTAAAGGGACACTGAACCCAAATTTTTTCTTTCGAGATTCAGATAGAGCATGCAATTTTAGGCAACTTTCTAATTTACTCCTATTATCAATTTTTCTTCATTCTCTTGCTATATTTATTTTAAAAAGAAGGCATCTAAGCTATTTTTTGGTTCAGAACCCTGGACAACAATTGTTTATTGGTCAGTTAAATTAATCCACCAATCAGCAAGAACAACCCAGGTTGTTCAGCAAAAATGGGCCGGCATCTAAACTTACATTCTTGCTTTTTAAATAAAGATACCAAGATAATGAAGAAAATTTGATCATAGGAGTAAATTAGAAAGCTGCTTAAAATTGCATGCTTTTTCTGAATCACAAAAGAAAATATTTGGGTTCAGTGATCCTTTAAGATAATTCCACCAGGGCAGCCCCTGTGACGGTTGGCTTCAAAAGCCACGTCAGAACTGAAGTTTCGATTATCGACCCCCATAGTGATTAACACTGCTGGTACCAAGCAAAAAAAAAGCTCTGCTGTGTAACTAGCGCTGCTGATTGGACCAGCAGCTGTTTCCGCTCAGTACCAGCAGCACTCTGCAGCTCCTGAACAATACTTCTACTATGTATTTTACCCATTTTCAGGGATTAAACACATATGATTAAATGATCACTAGTCATAAAATCACACACTTTAATGAATTAGAGCATTTCATTTTTTTACTATATTTTTAATTTTATATTTTCCTTTCTCTGTCAAATGAATAATTTTCTATTTATTTATTTTTTTTTATACAATTTTATAATTTTTTTTAACACTTACAAATACCAGAGCAAGTAAACTGGAGTCTATGTATTCTCTATTTTAGTTCTGCATTTAACATTTTCTTTTTTTACATTCTTCTTTTTTAAGTATCGGGAGCTACGATTGGTATGTATCCGGAGATAAATATTTTTTATTATTTAAGCTGTCAGTTTGCCTTCAATTCTTGCTGTTTTTTCTTACCCTGTAAAGTGAATCCCTTTTCTGGTGTTTTCCTTTTTTAACCCTAATTTCTTTTAATGTGTCATATAAAACCTTTCCACATCATTTAAAGTTTAACCATTTGGCTGCTAAGCCATTTTCACACCCAAGTGCTAAGCCAATTTTGAGTTTTTTTTGTTCATTCATATTTCATGACATGCAAGATAGCTATGACAAAACTATAAAGAAATGTATATTTTTGTTAATATTTTAGTAAATAATATCAAACATGGCCAGGTGACCAATGCTGTTACTGAGATCACCTTACTAAATTGTCACCAAGGTTAACCATATGTAAAATATGGGCCTATAAGGTCTTTTTGGGGGTTATAATTAAGGATGGGCGAATGTGGTAGGTTGGTAGAAAGTATAATCCTATGGACATTCATTTTGGAAAATTAAATGTTGATAAGAAAGAAAATCCATTTAAATTTGGTAATTGAATTTTACTTTTGTTTTCAAATGTTCATATTTAGATCAAATAGCCACATTCTGAATGTGTTGTATAACATTTGATTTAACAAATACTATTCCGAAGTGGTAGGGAATTTAGTAAATTAATACATAATAAATACAAATATAATGATTCAAATGTTTCTATTTCGAATATTGCATAATTTGAATATAAAATGTATTTTAAAGAGAGCATTCTAATACTTTTACAAGTATATCTATTCATTTTTTTTTATTTAGAATATTGCATAATTTGAATCAAATTATTAGAAAAATTAGAAAACGAACAAATGTGTTAAAAAAATAATAATTTTTCGAATGTTGCAAAACATTCGCCCATCCCTATTTATAATATAGGTAATATAGTGCAGGACATAGGAAAAAAAACACTTTTTCTATTGGAAGGAGATCACTGTTACATTATTTTTATGCCTTCCCACCTTCATTTCGTTCTCCATTTCATTTTGTTTTGAAAAAAAATATTTGATAGATTACATCTAATTTTCTTGGATAATGTATCTAGGATTTTTAGTTTCTTAGCACCAAAAAAATACCAAAGCATTTGTTAGAGTTTAAAACAGCTTAAGTTAAATTCTATGTTTAATTAAATGTCTTTCATTTTTTTTCTAACCTATAGAATGTTTAAAAAATCTATTCATCTATTTTTTTTCTTAGTTACATTTTTTTTTGTAAATATTCTTCTCTTCTTTCTTTCTGTTATTTTAATTTTTTTTTTTCTTCTTTTTCTTTTTTTAGCAGTTGGTGATGGAGCTGGTAGGTACTTTAAGAAAAATCTTCTTAGCAAAAAAAAACAAAAAAACATGCCAGAGCCACGTTCCAATATTCTATTAACTGCTCACTTCAATTCTGAATCTATTGATTTGTTTCATATTTTTATTCCATTAAGCTGTCAATGGTTCTAGTTTCTTAGCACTCAAAAAATACTAAAGCATTAATTAAAGTTTAAAAAAGCTTTAGATAAAATTATATGTTTAATTAAATATCTTTCATTTTTCTTGTCTAAAAATCCATTCATCTATTTTTATTCTTAGCTCTAAATGTTATTTTTAATTCTTCTTCTTTCTTTCTGTTATTTTAACTAATTAATATATTTATTTATTTTTCAAAGCAGGTGCAGCAGCTGGTAAGAAAAATCTTCTTTTTAACATATTAAGCTACCAATATTTTATTTTCTTAGCAAAAAAATATTCCAGAGCCAGGTTCCAACATTCTATTAAAGGGACACTGAACCCAAATTTTTTCTTTTGTGATTCAGATGGAGCATACAATTGTAAGCAACTTTCTAATTTACTCCTATTAGCAAATGTTCTTCATTCTCTTGGTATCTTTATTTGAAAAGCAAGAATTTAAGTTTAGATGCCGGTCCATTTTTGGTGAACAACCTGGGCTGTTCTTGCTGATTGGTGGATACATTCATCCACCAATAAACAAGTGCTGTCCAAGGTTCTGGACATTCTTTTTCAAATAAAGATAGCAAGAGAACAAAGAAAAATTGATAATAGGAGTAAATTAGAAAGTTGCTTAAAATTGCATGCTCTATCTGAATCACAAAAGTAAAAATTTGGGTTCAGTATCCCTTTAACCGCTCACTTCAATTCTGAATCTATTGATTTGTCTCATATTGTTCCTTCCTAAATTAATTTCAATTAATTCTTGTCCTCTGTCTTACATTTTCTTTCCTTCCCACTAGAATGTTCCTTTATCTTAAATGAACACATTTTCTTCATACTTTCCTTCCACAACTAACCTGTAATTTAACAGTTATTAATATATATATATTCATTATTTTTTTACTACCTTTTAACATATGAACTTGTAATATCTTTAGGTTTTTTTTAATGTGAATATTCAATCTAATTATAAAAATTCAGAAAGTAAAATTAAATGTGATTACCAAATTGTAATAGATTTTTGTTCTTATCAACATTTGATTCTCCAAAACAAATGTCCTCAGGACTGTTCGTTCTACCAAACGAATTACACTTTGAACATATTTGCCCATCCCTATTATACACACGAACGGTACACTATCTAACAAATTATCTTTTTTTATATAGAGATATTTTATATATTAAATATGAATTGGATACAATTTTATTTCTGAGATTCTTGGCTAGTCATATCTGTTGTTTCCTTTATACTATTGTGTGTGGTTTACTTAACCAGAATCTGCCCTTAAAGAGTGAGAAGCCTTTTAAGAACTTGACAAACCACTAGAAAAAATATAAAAACAAGTATATAAAAAAGATGAAGGACAAAGTGGTATAAACATAACCTGTATTTATAAGTATACAAAAAAATGACAAAATTGAAGGGACATGAAACCCAAAAAGTTTTTTTCATGATTTAGGTAGAACATAAAATTTTAAACAACCTTCCAGTTTATTTCTATTATCAAATTTGCTTCATTCTCTTTGTATCATTTGTTGAAGGAGCATCAATGTACTACTGGTTTCTAACTGAAAACATGGGTGAGCCGATGACAATTGGTATATATATATATATATATATATATATATATATATATATATATATATATATATGCAGTCACCAATCAACAGCTAGAACCTAGGTTCTTTGTTGCTATCCTAGAAAAAATCTTTCAGCAAAGGATAACAAGAGAAGGAAGCAAATTAAAAAATAGAAGTAAATTGGAAAGTTGTTTAAAATTGTACGCTCTGTCTAAATCGTGAATGTCTTTACCGTCCCTTAAAAGCCTGCTCAGAAATTCCAATCTTTGTGGTTGATTGCATGTACAATTATCAGCCACATTTTACAAACAAGAGAAAATGGCTACCTTGTATGCAATATATATTACCTTATATGCAATTTATTAGATTTTTAGCTCAATATATTGGCCAAAGCATTTAAGCTCACCTCCCTGTCTGAAGGTAGACCCTATAGGTGAGCCCTCCTTTAAAAAAATAATATATGTGATCCAGTTATACTATGTAGCCATACCTTGAGGTGCGGACTCATGTATGCTTTACACAAATAATACTTTTATGGACATACATCTGGGAGACTACTAAGTGTAGTGCTGATATTCATGTGAACATTTTTCTACCACTACATTTGGGTTTCCCCATTGTTGCCTATACTTTCAATGCAGTCTACCTTTGCTATAGGTTATTATTAACCAATCAGTTGTTCAAGTTCTGAATCATTACAATTGTTATATCAAAAAAGTCATGTCATTTCAGTACTATATGAGATTTTTTTTACCCTTATCAACATATTTGTAATCTGCATAGGTTTTCATGGTTGTGGAAAATATTTAACTAAATACAATGATAGTATATAGCTGACATAACATTATTTTATTATATGCTTTTCTGAAATCAATAAACCATAAGTAAACCTAACTTTTTTCCTCTTTGTTAATCCTTCCCCACCTTTATATATGTATTACTTATTATCTATCTATCTATCTATCTATCATCTATCTATCTATTTATCATCTATCTCTCTATTTATCATCTATCATTTATCTATCTATCTATCTATCTATCTATCTATCTATCATCTATCTATCTATCTTTCATCTATCTATCTATCTATCTATCTATCTATCTATCATCTATCTATCTATCTATCTATCTATCTATCTATCTATCTATCTATCTATCTATTTATCATCTATCATCTATCTATCTATCTATCTATCTATCTATCTATCTATCTTTCATCTATCTATCTATCTATCTATCTATCTATCTATCTATCATCTATCTATATATTTATCATCTATCTATCTATCTATCATCTATCTATCTATCTATCTATCTATCTATCTATCTGTCTGTCTGTCTATCTATCTATCTATCTATCATCTATCTATCTATCTTTCATCTATCTATCTATCTATCTATCTATCTATCTATCTATCATCTATCTATATATTTATCATCTATCTATCTATCTATCTATCTATCATCTATCTATCTATCTATCATCTATCTATCTCTCTTTCATCTATCTATCTCTCTTTCATCTATCTATCTATCTATCTATCTATCATCTATCTATCTATCTATCTATCTATCTATCTATCTATCGCTATCATCTATCCCCCTGCATGGTAACACAGTCAGAAGATAACTATGACTCTCTCCCTCTTTCTAAATGACACAGACAAAAGAGCGCTATGAGTTAGTTCCAATATCCTATAGTTTATGTAAAAATATTAAAATACCAATTTTACCACATATCTTTTCCATTTGCAGGTAATGCGGTCCCTAACTGGGGTATAGCACTTTTGGTTCTGGCAGCTATAATTTTGGCACTTCTACTACTGAATATGTGCTGGCTGGTAAGATAAAGCACATATATAAATATCTATATATTTCCTTTATGGACTATATTTGTAATGAATGAAGAACTCTCTCAGATTTGGCAGCTTCATTGCATTCTTGTTTATTTCATTTATTGTTCTCTATTTCACTTAGTATTTACCATAAATAATTGAAATATATACCGTAAATATAGACTGATTAGATAGATGATAGATAGATAGATAGATAGATAGATAGATAGATAGATGATAGATAGATAATAGATATTGGTATACATTAGACATGTACAGGGAAGAAAATGTAGTTTGGGACGAAATTTTCATTCTGAATATTCAGGGAAATTCTTTCCCCGAATATTCGTTGGCTGCACTATTCAGTTTTCGTTTTGTTTATAAAGAAACAAAATTTTAATTTTTGTTAAACATTTACATTCAAACAAAACTAATGAAATGAATGAAGATTTCACCTATAGCTATAATATTTGCCTTGATGTTCTGTCCAGATCATAGAGAGCACGTTAAGGTAAATATTAACAGTTTAATTTTTTTTAATTTTCGTTGGTACATTCATTCAGATTTTAATTTCAATAAAACAAAATGAAAATTCAATTTTCGTGACGAATGTGCATTCATCCAAAAATGAATGCACATCGCTAGACCCACGTTTCGGTTCTTGCGGCGAACCTTTCTCAAATGGAGCCCATGGTAGACATAACCCACAAGCCCACCTTATATACCCAGTGTAATAGCAATACCTAAGTGAATAATCACCCTGATGTCTGTTCTCCCGCTCCACACCGGACCTTCTGTCATGCTACTCCAGCGTCATGCGTGTTCACGCATGATGACGTCATCAGTCACAGCCACCAATGAAGCAGGCTGTGAGTGTGTTGGCATAGCAACGGTAAACAACCGTTAGTAGCGATGCGGTGCAGGGAGAAGGGGGAGACAGACAGCAGGATAAAAATGTGAACCAAAACAAAAAATGGCTTAAAATATACAGCACTGTACATTTCGAACAATACATATGTTTTATATTTCCATTACATAATACGCTAAATGACGATCCTAATGCAGAGAAAAGGAAAAAACATTTTTAAATCCAACTAGTGGTACAAAATACATGGGTGTAGTGAAATAAACTTAAAGGGACCCATATTTACTAATGAGCCCTAAAGAAACCAATCTATACCCCTGGTATCAATGGAAAACTACAGTCAATGCACACACAATATATTTACATCATTCAAGTCTATATATATATATATGTATGTAAAAAGAACATATATCATATACCATATCCTTTTAAAACCCTCTTTAACAATATTATGTGTTTCTAAATTGTAAATATGGGTGTAATGTATATGTATGTATGTGTATATAGACATATATAGCTATATACACACACATTGGAGCCTTTTCCAGTTAAACACTTTGATATATACCATATCCCTTTTATCCCTTTTGAAACCTTTTTACCAATATTAAAGAAAAATATTAAAAAGTGTATATATGAGTGTAATACTTTATTTTACTCTGTTTTGAGAATTTTTTTTAAATTTACGTCTCAAGTCACACTAAACTAGCGCAGTTTCAGCTTTCGCTCGATCGTAACCTATAACTTTCAACTTATAATATGAACATTATTTAGCACGGTCGTGATATCCATTGAAAGTATAGATTGCAATAGAGCGAAGTCAGCTGTGCTAAACCTTCTCTGGTAAAAGGGATTTATCATGGACTTATAATATCAAGTTGCACACTAATGTTAGCACAGTCCAGCGATATTGCTTATCGTACTATTCGCTATCATTGGAACGCCACTTGTTATGATATGCCACGCCCCATGATGGTGTAGTCCTATTCTCACACCGTTACTTGATTTGCAAGTTCTTCTGTCACTGTAACCAAGTCCTTCTGTAAGTAGAAATGCAATGTTTTTGTATCTCTAAAACTATATATATTTTTTATTTATTATTTTTTTTTTCATTCTAGTTTTTAAGCTGTTCTTGTTGCTGTAAGAATGAAGAAGGACAATCATCTTTCTTTCCTCAATTTGGTTTCGGCAAATGAAGATAGAAACCATTTTCTAACCTTCCAACAATGAAATGTATTTTTTTTTTAATCAAATATCATCACCTCTAATGCAAAAAAAATAAAATAAATAGTATTGATTAATATATTAAAGGTTTTAATTTGGTATGGTAAATATATAAGAAACAGTATTGTAAAAAATTCTGCTAGTCCAACCATGCAGCATTAACTTGTACACCTTAATAACTGACACAGATACATAAAGTTGGGTTATAAAAACTGTAGATTTATTTCTTAAATGAATTATAGCATAAAGCAGGGGTCATCAATTGTGGCCCTCCAGAGGTTTTGGGACTATATTTCCCATAATGCTCAGCTGGCTGAGCATCATGGGAAATTTAGTTCCAAAACCTCTGAAGGTCCACAATTGATGACCACTGACATAAAGTATTGTACGGTAGATCAAAACCAGCTGTGCCCCCCCCCCCACACACACACTTATCGATCTAATGTGCACTGCCCACCCAACTTTTCAAAGAATCAGTAATAAGTCAGTATCCCCCTAAACTCCTATGGTTCAACCTCTAAACTGCCTATCTCCCTTATCTCATTCTTCTCTTGGCCTCAGTAAACGCATTATTATGCTGAATTAACCAGCTCATGCTACCCTAGAAGATTTATGACATCAAGCTAGATATGCCTTCCTATAGAAACCCTAGCCCACTTTGGAGGTAATGGACCCTACATAAATGATTTAAATAAAAAAATATAAATTGAAGTTAAAATCCTTTTAAAATGATGAATAATACATATTGCCATGATTTCAAGAATAACCCAATGTGGAGTGTTTTTTTATTACAAAATGAAACAGACTTTTTATATCCCTTTAATATAATAAATAAGGGGCTAGTCTGATATTTGAAGTGCCAAAACCTTTAGAGTTCAAATGTGTTCCACTTTCTCAGTCTTGTAATATATTCTTGTCCTTGCAGTATATTGTACACTGAATCTTATTGTTTTTCAATTAGTATAATTATTTATTCTTCTAAATGTGTTCTATGTTCATTGTTTGAACCTTAAAATATATAGTTACATATTTATATATAGTTATCTTAATACATGGAAACGTGTTTGTAATCCTCATATATTCATCCTCTACAAATTTTATGTTAAATAATTTTGCATAAGCATCATTAAAATATTTATTATTAATTTAAATGTTTTTATTGTGTGTTCTTCATAATTGTGTATATTTCATTTGATGATGTTATTTTTTATACTTAGTGTTTTTCTCTTCTATTCTTTATACTCTTCCTAGGACTGATGTTATATTTCATGTCATAACTTAATTAATTGATATATTCATTTATTATATACATTTATAATATTTATAATGATAATAATAATGATAACACTACACTAATGATACTAATGCTAACAGTACAAATACTACCACTGCTAATAGCAAATAAAATAATGATAATAAAACTACTAGTAGTACAGTAGGGATGGGTGTATGTGCAATTTGTTTGGTAGAACAAATAGTACTGTGGACATTCATTTTGGACAATTGAAGCAAAATCCATCAAAATTGAATAATCAAATGTAATTTCAGGTTTTTAAATGTTACTTTTGTTTTTGAATGTTCATAATTAGATCAAGTACACACATACAAAATTTTGACTATAACATTCGATTTAACAAATACTATTCAGAAATTCAATCGTTTATGTGGTAGGAAATTTTGTAAATTGATATATAACATATACAAATTAACGATGAGTGAATGTTTTGCAACATTTGAAAAATGAAATTAATTTTAACACATTTGTTCGTTCATTTCAAATTTTGAATGTTTGTACAACATTCTAACATTCATTGAATGTAATAGTATTTCTAATGCTTTCTTTAAATGTAATATGTGATTCGAAATTTTCTAATAATTCGATTAGACGTATGCAATATTCAATTTGAAATTTTGAATCAATATATTTGTAATAGTATTTCTAATGCTCTTGTTAAATGTAATGTTAAAATTATGCAATATTCGAAATGGAAACATTCAAATTGATATATATGTATCTATTAGGTTTCAATTTACTAAATTCCCTACCACATGGCCTTCGAATGTGGTTATTCAATCTAATTATGAACATTGAAAAATTAAAGTAACATTCGAAAATCGGAATTAACATTTGATTACCAAATTTTAATGGATTTTCATTCTTATCAACTTTCGATTTTTCAAAATGAATGTCTACAAAACTATTCGTTCTACCAAACAAATTACACTTTACATTACAAAAATGCTGGTTCGAATCGAATATTTCATCTAAAGAAAGTACTAGAAATACTGTTACATTAAACAAATGTTAGAATGTTGTACAAACATTTGAAATTCGGAACAAACCAACAAATGTGTTAAAATTTCTTAAAATTTTCAAATGTTGCAAAACAGTATTAGTCAACATCATAAAAAATATCTATGCTTAAATAAAAGACGATCATAACTACCTTGTTTTTATATTGCTTTCCACATCCTATTTTTTCATGTATTTAATTATTAATGTTGTTAAAAAAATAATTATAGCATTAATGCTACATTATTATTGTTGTTTTTATTATTATTTATAGAAGTTTCAATAGTAATTATAATATTTGTGTCAATACTATTACTTCTACCACTAATAATACTAATATTAATAATATTTCATGTTTTTATTAAAATAATCATCATTATAATTATCTAAAAATGACTCAAAAAGCAACAGGATAATGACAATTAATTAGAGGTTATGCTGTAATTCATATTTTAATTAGTTATTATTATCAGCATCATATATTTTTCAAGCGACAGAATTTGTATTTAATTTATCTTTAAATGTCAATGAATAGTAAATAAATCACTAATAAAAGAAACATGACAATCAATTTAAATTACACTTTGACATTAAAATTAACATATTTTAGCTATAATGATATGTGCATTGAACTAAAAAATCTGTTCTGGATCATGCACAAGAAAGGGATGCAAAAACAACACATGTAATTTCTTTTTACATGAATAAAAGCTATAGGCTTAGTAAGGATAAAGTATTTTTTTAAATAATCAATTAGGAAATTTTACCAACACTGTGTTGGTTTATAAGCTAGAAACCTATTAAATATTCAGAGTTTAGAGACTACAGGGGCTGTCATTTGTGCCAATAATAAAAAATCATTTCGTTTTCACTACAAATGCTAAATAAACAACCAGCTCTGAACCAACTGATGCAAGTTATGGTTTAAGGGCCATAATAGTAAAAAAATGATATGCTCTAATTAGTTAGAACATGTCATTTTAAGACTATGGACCCTGTACTACTGTGTGTTTAACCCCCACATAAGAGTTAAACACACAGTAGAAATACCACTCAGGACCTGCGGAGCACTCTGATCTCAAGCTGAAACATCTAAAGTCATGGGACTAGTGCTGTTTATTGGATTAGCAGTGGTTTCCCCTCAGGGCCAGCAGTGTTCTGTGGGTCTTGAGCAGTACTTCTACTGTCGATGGATTTAAAATTACATGTTAAGCTGACTTCCTTTATTACAAGTAAATCTTAAACGCTTACTATTCTGCCTTTAACCTCTCCAAGCAGGATTACTTCTCTACTCTTATCTCTACTATTTATTCAACTACAAAACGTCTGTTCTCCACTTTTAACACCCTTCTCCGCCATTCCCCACCTCCTATTTACACTTCTATCTGAGCTCAAGATTTAGCCAACCAGTCACTTCACCAACAAAATAGATTCCATAAGAAATTGAATTATCTCTCAACACAATACCTCTCCAATCCCCTCAACTAATTTCCAATGTCCAAAACCCACAAAGCCACAGATTCAGCTTTTTGCTCCTGCTTCTGATGAATATGTTTTTGCTCTTATAACCTCACCTCACTACCTGTCCCCTTGATTCAATCCGCTCACAACTACTGCCCTTCGTCTCTCCTACTCTAACTCCTATCCTGTAACATATCTCAGGCTAAAGTCACTATCCCTTTAAGACTGCCTTCCCTGATTCTGACACTCATGATGGTTTTGGGCAGTATTTGCATTCAGCTTGCCTGCCTGATTAATCATTCATGCACCTGATTCTCTCAGCCTCTTTTTAAGCCTTCTCAGGTCTAATGTGCTTTGCATTAACTTTGAAGTTGTGTTCCAGAAAACAACTGAGGTCTGTGGCTGATCCTGCATGAATTCTACCAACTTATTCAAGCTTCATCTTTCCCTATTTCCTCTGCTTAAAATCATCAAATTGCAAGTATCCAAATAATTACATTTTGTTACCTGGACACTGCTACTTAACAAACTCTGAACTTTATTGTAAATCAAGTATACTTTTGGTTATCATCACTCTCTAATTATTACAACA
This sequence comes from Bombina bombina, assembly GCF_027579735.1. Classification (NCBI taxonomy): domain Eukaryota; kingdom Metazoa; phylum Chordata; class Amphibia; order Anura; family Bombinatoridae; genus Bombina; species Bombina bombina. Next base: position 584,754,502 of record NC_069505.1, read on the forward strand.
GCATCTTACTCAGAACGCTATAACTATTCTCTGCTGCAAGTTGACATAGCTGAAATATCCTTCTACAAATATGTTAACATATTCAGAACTCTGCATCTATGTGTTCAGTTAAAAGCTTTCATGTGATTCTCCAATATATGCACAAACAGTAATTGATGCCTAAAACTTGCAACTTGACTATCACCTGTGCTGCTCTGCTTATTACTGACATACAGCGCTATATAATATTATGTACTGTGAACCTGCAACAAACCTTAGTTTGCATATATATGCATAAACAGTAATTAATGCCTAAAACTTGCAACTTGACTATCACCTGTGTTGTTCTGCTTATTACTGACATACAGCTATATATAATATTATGTACTGTGAACCTGCAACAAACCTTAGTTTGCATATATATGCACAAACAGTAATTGATGCCTTAAACTTGCAACTTGACTATCACCTGTGCTGCTCTGCTTATTACTGACATACAGCTCTATATAATATTATGTACTGGGAACCTGCAACAAACCTTACTTTGCATCTAAGTGTCAATCTTCTACCAGTTTACTCTGAAGCCTGAACATTCCACATTGCTATATTTTTCTCTCATTGAATCCTGCAGCTACTCCTATTAACTAACTATAAGTCACAGTGAAGCCAGAATCAGGTCTGTGTCCTGAGCGCATGTACACCGGAACATTACAGAAAGTTAATGCCTTAAAAAGCGTTCCGCAGTGGTAGTGGATGCACCGGCCCTCTATGGAAAATAAAAAATTACAAGCTATCTCAGACCCAAGCTATCCCTAAAGGAAAAACAGAAGATTGTCATACTTATACAAATTTAAAGACACAGCACTCCCATTCTACAGTAAACTCTACTCATGTTCGTGGTTACCATTTTGGTGAAACTGATCCTGAATCTGACTATGAAAATGAAGAAGATGTATCCATAGATTCAGAAGAAAAAAATCAAAACTTTAAAGATTTAAAGAGACAGAACCACTTTTCTAGAATTTCATCTACTCATGTTCGTGGTTACTATTTTGATGAAACTGATTCTGAGTCTGACTATGTAACTGAAGAGGATGTAATCATAGATTCAGCAGAAAAAATTCAAGCCTCTAAAGATTTAAAGAGACAGGACTACTGTCCTGGAATACCATCTACTCCTCCTGTTTGTGATTCCTATCCTGGTGATACTGACTCTGAGACTGAATATGTCAATGAGGAGGATGACTTCACAGATCCAGCTGAACTGGCATTAGACTGGTATAAGCGCAACTTTAATTTTCCACAATCTCGGATAAAACCTCAAAATATTGGCTACAATGACACCCTTGGTGGTTATATTTACAATATGGATGATACTGACAGCTCCCATCATGAAACCTCTCATGGAAATACTGATCTTCCTATTTCTGATATTTCCATGGATTCATTAGATTGGACAGATTCAGAGCCGGAAGAAAAGACATCCGGTTTACAGACTGCAGTTTGGAGAAAAGGTTCCCTCAACTACTATGCTGATTTATTACATCAGAATTATGCATCCAGTAATGAAGAGGATTTCTGTTCTCAACCTGATATAAGGTACTACAGGCCACAGTGGCACCACCCTAAGAAACCTCATATTGGGAAGAAGTATCAGTTATCTAAGCTCTCAAAAAATAAAAAGAAGAAAAAGAAAATCTTTCTGCCTACAGAAAATCAGAAGTGTAAAGAGGAAACTCAGCCTGAATCTCCTGTTTCAGTTTCTGTTGTGCTAGATCCTCTTTTGGCTCATGATACTGTCAACACCAAGCTGGATGTTGTCTCTAGTCGCCATCAGTCTGATTTTAAAGCATCTAATGGTATCTCTTCTCAGACTCTACAACTACAAACACTGTGTCCAACTTCTGATTTCTTAAATCCCTCTCATGCTGCCTCAATGTCTATAAAACCTGTGCTAGAAGAAAAAGATAATTTTGTTCCACATATACAACTTTTCAGTTTACCACAGATAGTCCCTGGAGAATTTAGCTCTGATATTCAAACTCAAATAAGTATGCCTGGTGAACCCCAGACAACTTCTCAATCAGAATCTTGTGTCACATTTCCTCTGCATCTACCTGAGAGTGGCATATGTCAGTACATTTCACCTTCTCAAAATTCTTCTGTTACTGCATTTAAGAAATTGTTTTCCTTGGGAGATACTTTGCATCATCCTATATGTTCTACTACATCAGTTTCCTGTACAGGACATCCTGATACTGAACCCTGTGAGGACAACATTGAACCTAGTTCGCAAGTGGACGTTCTTGCCCCTGAAACTTGTACAAAAGTTCTTCAAGAAGATTTCCCAGTGGCCATTCCTGTTCCTGTTTTCCATGATAATACTACTAAACCTGGCATCAAGGTGGACTCTCCTGTTTTTGTCCCTGGTATGGGTATTCCTTTGTTTAGCCCAGAAATGGGTGTAATAATACTTGATTCCGAAATTAGCCATGCCCTCTGCTCAGAAGCGAGTATGGTTCTTGGCTCTAAAGTGGGTCTTGTAAATTCTTCATTTGTGAACCCTGAAGAAAGCCTTGCCCTCTGCTCAGAAAAGAGTATTGTTCCTGGCTCTAAAGTGGGTTATTTTTCTTTTTCTATAGTTGAACCTTGCCCTGGCATGGGCATTCCTTCACCCGATCCTACTGAGGATATTCCTGAACCTTGCCCAGATGTGGGTATTCCTGAACCTTGCCCTGGTGAGGGCATTCCTTCACTTGATCCTATTGCCCTGATGTGGGTACTCCTGAACCTTGCCCTTGTGTCGGCAATCATATACCTGTTCCAAGGGAGGACACTCTTGATTCTGAATTCAGTAAGGAGACATTTCATATTGAATCAAAAGATGGCAAGAACTGGACAAATCTTGCACTCTGCACTCCTATCTCCTACTTTGAAGAAAGCCCTGCTATTGAGTTAGAAGTGGCTATAGCTTTTTCTTTTTTATATCCAATCCTTAGACAAGAGGTTAATTATGAGGATACTCAAATCTCTGATCCAAAGGAGAATAATCTGGTTATCAATCTAGAATGCTGCATCTCTATTTCTGAAGCTGAGGAAAGCCTATTAATATGTCTAGGACTGGCTGCCTTTTCATTGGCTGTGTACAAGGTCATCTATCATGAAGAACATCTGCCTATCAACCCTCAGGATGATTCTGTGGTAGGAAGCTCATTGTACGTTACGTTCATGCATTCTTACGATGACTACAAGAAAGATGACTTCAAGTTTTGCTCTTATCATTGTCAAGATCTTTTGATACCAAAATTCCATGGCCTTTGCTTCATCATTTAACTTTTCAAGAGATCTCCAACCCTCCTTTCTTGATTTTCGATTGGACTTATTACCTCCATACACCTAATAACAGTTCTCCATATCATTTTTGTTCTCTCTCCTTTTGGATTGCGTTGGGCGCCCGGAGGTCGCCTTTAAGGAGGGGGATCTGTAATATATCTCAGCCTAATGTCACTATCCCTTTAAGACTGCCTTCCCTGATTCTGACACTCATGCTGGTTTTGGGCAGTATTTGCATTCAGCTTGCCTGCCTGATTAATCATTCATGCACCTGATTCCCTCAGTGTCTTTTTAAGCTCTGCTTCTCTGCTTAAAATCATTAAATCGCAAGTATCCAAATAATTCCATTACCTGGACACTGCTACTTAACAAACTCTGAACTTTATTATAAATCAAGTATACTTTTGGTTATCATCACTCTCTAATTATTACAACAGCATCTTACTCAGAACTTTATAACTATTCTCTGCTACAAGTTGTCATAGCTGAAATATCCTTCTATAAATAAGTTAACATATTCAGAACTCTGCCTCTATGTGTTCAGTTAAAAGCTTTCATGTGATTCTCCAATATATGCACAAACAGTAATTGATGCCTTAAACTTGCAACTTGACTATCACCTGTGCGGCTCTGCTTATTACTGACATACAGCTATATATAATATTATGTACTGTGAACCTGCAACAAACCTTAGTTTGCATATATATGCACAAACAGTAATTAATGCCTAAAACTTGCAACTTGACTATCACCTGTGTTGCTCTTCTTATTACTGACATACAGCTCTATATAATATTATGTACTGTGAACCTGCAACAAACCTTAGTTTGCATCTAAGTGTCAATCTTCTACCAGTTTACTCTGAAGCCTGAACATTCCACATTGCTATATTTTTCTCTCATTGAATCCTGCAGCTACTCCTATTAAGTAACTATAAGTCACAGTGAAGCCAGAATATAGTGTATACAAATGTTGCACTCTCCATTTATTCTACAATAACTTCTAGCAACTATGAATCACAGAATATCATCTATCCACGTCCAGGATACTCTTCCCCGGGTCAGGGGTCGGTGTCTTCAAATCCCTACCACTGCCCCTAGGGTCTGTGTCCTGAGCGCATGTACACCGGAACATTACATATCCTCACACATATTTTTTAATCCCTCCCTTAGCACTGGTATATTTCCTTCATGCCTTAAACAGGCACTAATCACACCTATCCTCAAAAATATCTTCTCTCGATCCATTGTCCCCACTTAAATACTGCCCTATATCCCTACTCCCCCTTGCCTCAAAACTTCTGTAATGGATTGTATATACATGTTTATCACATTTACTCACATTAAACTCCCTCCTTGATCTATTGCAATCTTGACTTCGCCCTCAACACTCTACAGAAACTGCAATTATTAAGGTTCCTAATTACATAATTACAGCAAAATCAAAAGGCAATTTTTCTTAGTTAAAGGGACACTGAACCCAATTTTTTTCGTTTGTGATTCAGATAGAGCATGAAATTTTAAGCAACTTTCTAATTTACTCCTATTATCAAGTTTTCTTCATTCTTTTGGCATCTTTATTTGAAATGCAAGAATGTAAGTTTAGATGCCGGCCCATTTTTGGTGAACAACCTGGGTTGTTCTTGCTGATTGGTGGATAAATTCATCCACCAATAAAAAAGTGCTGTCCAGAGTTCTGAACAAACAAAAAAGCTTAGATGCCTTCTTTTTCAAATAAAGATAGCAAGAGAACGAAGAAAAAATGATAATATGAGTAAATTAGAATGTTGCTTGAAATGGCATGCTCTATCTGAATCACGAAAAAAACAATTTGTGTTCAGTGTCCCTTTAATCCTTCTTGATCTGTCTGCAGACTTTGACACTGTTGACCATACTCTCTTGCTCCAAACCCTCCAATCCTTTGGCATCTGCAGCACAGTCCTTTTGTGCCTCTCCTCTTACCTGTCTAACTGGGCCATTAGTGTAACCTTCTATGGCACACGCTTCTCAATTTATACATCATCTTTAGGTTCCTTAATACATTCCCATGAATTTCAATACCAATTGTATGCTGATGATACCCTGCTTAGGAGCTGACCATTATTGTTTAGGGTTTCATATAATATAAACTAACATTTTCATATCTTAGTTCCTCTCCTCCTTTAGTTATCCCCTTGAACCCCCTTAGCATGTAAGCCTACGAGCCTAGCTGCTTTGTAAATCACTTTCATGAGAGATGATTTACAACAGTAAAACTCTTGGCAGGGCCCTCTATCCCATTGTCTCCCATAATTTTTACCTTGCATATTAGACCCATGTATTTAGCACTGCGGAATCTGTTGCTGCTCTACAAATAACTAATAATAATAATCATAATCATAATAATATTAATGATCTATTAAATTTAAGCCTGTAATGTTTTGACTATTATGGCCCTTTAAGAGTAACCCCTGCTTGCATCTTTAAATGAAAATGAAACCCCATTTTTTCCTTTTGTGATTCAGTCAGAGCATATCATTTTAAAAAACTTTATAATTTACTTCAATTATCAAATGTGTTTTTAGTTTTTCTGGGTAGCCTTTGTTGAAGGAGACGCAATTCCCTACTTGGAGCTAGCTGAACACAGCAGGTGAGCCAATGAGAAGAGGCATATATGTGCAGCCACCAATCAGCAGCTAGCTCCCAGTAGTGCATTGTTACTGCTGTGCCAATCTGTGTTTGCTTTTCAACAAAGGATACAAAAAACAATGAAAATTAGTTAATACAAGTAAAGTTGCATAAAATTGTATGCTCTGTATGAATCATGAAAGAAACCTTTCAGGTTTCATATCCCTTTAATGGTACAATTAAAAAGGGTATCAGAGGAGGAGTGTTAAAATTCAGGAATGGCTAGGCCTTCTTTCCACTCTTTAATGTAAGGTTTTGTTTAAGATAAGTATAAGAGAAGCTTATGTTTGTCACCAGCATGTGACATTTGGGGCACAATAAAGGGGCAAAATAGTGCAAAAACAATTGTCTAATGAGTTACTGTAGGATCTTTTATTATTGCGTTGTTGCTTAAATATAACTCTGGACTAATTTATCAAAAGTTCAACATTAAAAATGTTTAAAAACACATTTAGCCTTGCATGGACAGTCTTGGTTGCTGTGTTCCTTGTTCAGAGAGGAATTGCCTGGTATTTCGGTGCTGGACTGACCGTTATAGGTGGGATCAGACTGATAAACTACAGGAAAGTTCTACTCTGTGAAAAGCATTACTGGGCTAAAAAGAAGCTGCACCCAGGTTGTAAATCACCAAAGAAAAGGCTAAAAATGTTATTGAGCCGGTTGTTCCTTCCTGAGAGTGCTATTCTCTGTGTGTATTAAGTCTTCCTAAGGGAAAAAGAGGCAACCAGACGTGGACTCCTTGCTCAGTGTGCTTAGAGACATATGACTACAACATACTGACGAGGCCAAATCAAGGCTGAAAAGATCATCTGGGGTTGCTGTGTTCCTTGTCCAGAGAGGAATTGCCTGGTATTTCAGCACTTGACTGACCATAAGAGGACGGATCAGACCGATATACTACAGGAAAGTTCTACTCTGTAAAAAAGCATTACTAAAATGAAGCTGCACCCAGGTGGTAAATCACCATAGAACAGGCTAACAATGTTATTGAGCTCGCTGGTTATTCGTTCCTGTGAATGCACTTTTCTCTGTATGTATTAAGTCTCCCTAAGGGAAAAAGGGACAACCAGACCTGGACTCCTTGCTCAGTGTGCTTAGAGGAATATGGCTACTCCTTCCTGACATGGCCAAATGAAGGCCGAAACGATCTTCTGGGGTTGATGTGTTCCTTGTTCAGAGAGGATCTACTCTGTGAAAAGCATTACTGGGCTAAAAAGAAGCTACACCCAGGTGGTAAATCGCCATAGAACAGGATAACAATGTTATTGAGCTGGTTGTTCGTTCCTGTGAGTGCACTTCTCTCTGTGTGAACTTAAAGGGTACATTGGCTGTCATTAAAGGAAAATGTTAGTATCTCTCTACCCCCTCCCGCCCCCCCCCCCCCCACACACACACACACACTAAGAGCATGGTTGCTTCTAAACCTTCTGCTTTACATAGCATTTCTATAATCAGTACTTAAAGGGACAATCTAGTCAAAATTAAACTTTCATGATTCAGATAGGACATGCAATTTTTACCAACCTTACAATTTACTTTTATCATCAAATTTGCTTTATTCTATTGTTATTCTTTGTTGAAAGCTAAACCTAGGTAGGCTCTAGGTAAGCATAGATAAAGTTAAATGGGAAATACCAATATATCTATTAATACCCCATAATCATAATAAGTAATACAATTACTACGTACAGTATCCAATTCAATTCCCAAAAAAACTTTTTGGAGTATATATAGTAATAGGCACTATTAATCAATGAGTAATGGGGGATGTTCACTGTCCTAATTGTCAAGTTACCACAAAAAATGAGAGAAAAAAAGTGGACATTTTGAGAGTACTCAAAAAAACATATGTATGTATGCAGATAGGTGGCAAGGGAAAAACACCAAAAAGGGAATCAGGTAAATAAAACTTAACATTTATTATAGACTCATTAAAAAATGATATCAACAGTGTGAGTACATTAAAACTTAGATTAATAAGTAGTAAAGAGTACCAGTAATCACAGAGAATACTATTACTGAGAAACAAATAAGCACTGTAACACATACAGCTCAGTCACAAACAGAACAGCTCACGTACTGCACAGATATATTAGCTAGAAAGGAGGATTAACCTTGCAACAAATACTCTAAAAAAGTGCAGTTCTGGAGCAAGTAAGTACCGGTCTGTGTGATCTAAGTTACAGGAATAAAAAAACAATAGGATTATTAGCCCAAATGTCTTAATTATAGGAGCAAATAAGGTGATACTGGTCTCTATGAGCGCCTGATGCGCATTTCGCCGCAACATGGCTTTCTTAAAGGCTCTAGGTAAGCTCTTGAATTATAATTAGCTAATAATAAGAGTTTTTTTACTATGGAAAATTTGGCAATGGAAAAGGAAGTGAACCGCCATATGTTTAAACTCACAATATTATGCCTAACCCAAATTAAATTACGCTGTTTTTAGTACACTGTACCTTAAAATCCTTGTTATTTTTGCACGCATAGGTTTTCCTTTCAGAGTTCTTTTTTTTTTTTAGACTCCTTTATTCTCCTTTAGCCTTTCAGAGTTCTTAGTGTTTTCAGTATTTTGATAAAAGCTTGCTACCTTTTAATTTGTGACAAAAAACAGTGAGATTGTATGGCGGAAAAGGTTTAGATTATTACGATTGGATTTGACAGAAAATTTCATATACTCCCATGAAACATCCATGTTCAGCCCATTTTACAATAACAAACAATTACGCTTAGCATTTTGTATTTATAAGTACAAATTTCTATTTTATTTTGTTTTTGCACATCCAGTTTACTTAAATTATGATTCATCCAGTGCATATTAAATATGATTTTTACTGTGTAAGTTACATATAAATTTTGTTTTTGATTGAATACAATTTTTGGTTAACAATGTTGTTATGATTTTGATGCACCTTAAAAATACAAATGTTCCTGTGTATGTTTGTGTGAATGGTTCAATTATTTATTTTGTATGATTTTTAAATTACAATTTTCATTGTGCACTTTTGTAATGTATGCATCTCCTTCCCATAGTAAACAAATGCACACTTTTTGTTTTATAAGGGCACATATAACAATCCATCAAATTGACCAAAGACCCCCAAGTAGTGATGTCGCAAACCTAAAAATGTGGCTTCGCGAAAGGCGAACGCTAACTTCCGCAAAAGTTCGCAAACGGGCGAACCGGGCGAACCGCCATAGACTTCAATAGGCAGACGAATTTTAAAACCCACAGGGACTCTTTCTGGCCACAATAGTGATGGGAAAGTTGTTTCAAGGGGACTAACACCTGGACTGTGGCATGCCGGAGGGGGATCCATGGCAAAACTCCCATGGAAATTTACATAGTTGATGCAGAGTCTGGTTTTTATCCATAAAGGGCATAAATCACCTAACATTCCTAAATTGTTTGGAATAACGTGCTTTAAAACATCAGGTATGATGTTGTATCGATCAGGTAGTGTAAGGGTTACGCCAGCTTCACAGTGCGCAGTGTAGGTGATATACCTGCCCTGACCATGCTTTGCAGACCAGGTATCAGTGGTCAGATGGACCCTTGCCCCAACACTGTGTGCCAGACATGCCATTATAGCAGACTTATATGGCTTTGCCGTTGCTTTTTGGTAATTAGAAGGCTGCTAAATGCCACTGCGCACCACACGTGTTTTATGCCCAGCAGTGAAGGGGTTAATTAGGGAACATGTACGCAGCTTGTAGAGTTAATTTTAGCTTAAGTGTAGTGTAGTAGACAACCCAAAGTATTGATCTAGGCCCATTTTGGTATATTTCATGCCACCATTTCACTGCCAAATGCGATCAAATAAAAAAAAATTGTTCACTTTTTCACAAACTTTAGGTTTCTCACAGAAATTATTTACAAACAACGTATGCAATTATGGCATAAATGGTTGTAAATGCTTCTCTGGGATCCCCTTTGTTCAGAAATAGCAGACTTATATGGCTTTGGCGTTGCTTTTTGGTAATTAGAAGGCTGCTAAATGCCACTGTGCACCACACGTGTTTTATGCCCAGCAGTGAAGGGGTTAATTAGGGAGCATGTAGGGAGCTTGTAGAGTTAATTTTAGCTTAAGTGTAGTGTAGTAGACAACCCAAAGTATTGATCTAGGCCCATTTTGGTATATTTCATGCCACCATTTCACCACCAAATACGATCAAATTTAAAAAAAAACTTAAATTTTTTTGCAATTTTAGGTTTCTCACTGAAATTATTTACAAACAGCTTGTGCAATTATGGCACAAATGGTTGTAAATGCTTCTCTGGGATCCCCTTTGTTCATAAATAGCAGACATATATGACTTTGGCGTTGCTTTCTGGTAATTAGAAGGCCGCTAAATGCTGCTGCGCATCACACGTGTATTATGGCTAGCAGTGAAGGGGTTAATTAGGTAGTTTGTAGGGAGCTTGCAGGGTTAATTTTAGCTTTAGTGTAGAGATCAGCCTCCCACCTGACACATCAGACCCCCTGATCCCTTCCAAACAGCTCCCTTCCCTCCCCCACCCCAACATTGTCCCCGCCATCTTAAGTAGTGGCAGAAAGTCTGCCAGTACTAAAATAAAAGGTTTTTAATTTTTTTTTTTGCATATTTACATATGCTGTGGTGTAGCATCCCCACTTATCCCCAAACCTCCCTGATCCCCCCCAAAACAGCTCTCTAACCCTCCCCATCTGCCTTATTGGTGGCCATCTTGGGTACTGGCAGCTGTCTGCTATTATTTCACAGTCAAAAAAGTGTTGTTTTTTTTAAATGTACACTACTGTTACACCAGATATGAGTGGTGGCACTGGGAAAGTGGGCACAGTATACGCTGTGAGCCTGACACACACGCTGGCAGGCAGGCAACTGCAATTAGATTACACAGGGAAAAAAAAAAAAGCAGACTTATGTTCTAGCCCTAAAAAGGGCTTTTTGGGGTGCTGTCCTTACAGCAGAGATCAGATGAGTCCTTCAGGACTGTAGTGGACACTGAATACACTAGCCTAGCTATCGATTTCCCTATTAAATGAGCAGCAGCTACACTGTCCCTCCTCTCACTAAGAATGCAGCTTCCAAATGAATCTAAAATGGATGCTGTCCAGGAGGTGGGAGGGTCTGGGAGGGAGGGTCTGCTGCTGATTGGCTGTAATGTGTCTTCTGACTGTGAGGTACAGGGTCAAAGTTTACTCAATGATGATGAATAGGGGGGGATCAAACATCGCATATGTTCGCCCTCCGCGGCGAACGCGAACATGCTATGTTCGCTGGGAACTATTCGCCGGCGAACTATTCGTGACATCACTACCCCCAAGACCCCTTATTTTGAAGATTAAAAGCCCTCTTTAAAATAAAGCTCCTGTATAGGTTTTAAAAGCCAGGTGAAAACTGTCATAATAGCGATCAAAAAGTATACGGACAAAGGGACATGCTATCTAATGGTAATGAATAAATCAACATATCCACTGCCCTCATACGGAAGTATTCTTAGTCTTAGCAACAATTATTGAAAGAAATTGCAACTACAGCAACTGAATATATGCTAAGACTAAACTCCTCACTAACATTCATTAAATGTAGATTAATGTTGGTCAATATTATCAAAACTAACTAATTGGTCAGGTTTGAACTAGTATCTAAAATTTAAAGATATGTTTCATATATAACAACAAAACCAAAAAAATGTGTTTGACCCTCAAGAACCACCAAACAGGAAAACATTTAGAAAACAATTGAGGCAACTGTAAGCAGCAGGCAATGAGCTAGCAAACTCCAATGTTAACAAATGTGGAGATATATATAGTAAAGACCACTTGCCCCTACTCCCTGGGAGTTTACACTGCTCAGATTTTATCCCGGGGAGAAATAACTGCTCATTGAAGTAAATGGAATCTCTGTCTCCCAGCTGCTGAGATCTTCTTTTAAAACACTATGTACAGTGTTTTTATATTGTCTACTCTATAACTGGCAAGGAGAATAGGTGTCAGGATTTTTTCCCTGTTGTTTGCCATGTTCTGCTGGCAGCCATTTTACTCACCTCTCTTCCTGACTATGGTGCATTGTGGGGGATGCTGCTCATTTCCTACACTTCCTTTTATGGCCAGACTGGTTTGCATCATCCATGTGAGACATGATGCAGTCTCAGAATTGTGATGTCATCACTTATTATTTAAAGGGCCTCTGTTCAGTATGCTTTGCCTTTGCATTGTCTCAGACCTGTTTGTGAGAGTTCCTGTGTATTACCTGGCTGCCTGACATCCTTCCTGGTTCCTGATCCCTGGCTTGTTCCTGACTCTGCTGTTTTCCTTGTTCCTGATTCTGGCTCGTCTGACTATTAGCTTTGGCTCCTGACTAAGCTCATCTGACTACCAGCTCTGGTTTTGACTCCTGGCTTGTTATTTTACTTGTGGACTTTTTATTATTTTTTGCTATTAATAAAGTCTGATTCCTGGCACCCTGACATTACGCAAAGGCCATGAATCCTGATGTGCTAATAATCCACCTTTACCTGTCATCATTTCCAGGATGGATGAACAGGATCACCGCTTGGATCAATTTGCACTAGCCCTGCAAACCCTGCTGACTCGCTGATTTGGACCAAAGTGTCCCGCAAGTTATGGCTGCTCCTGTTTCCGCTGCTGCACCTATGCCTACCAGGAGCATGTCCGGTTCTGCACCTCTACCTCAGCGATATGGAGGCGATCCTATTCAGTGCAGAGGGTTTTTGAACCAGGTGGGCATTTACTTTGAGATGTTACCTCAGGCGTTTCCCTCTGACGGAGCTAAGGTGGGATTTCTCATCTTGTTACTTTCTGACACAGCTTTTGCCTGGGCTAATCCCTTGTGGGAGACTAATAAACCTGTGATTTCAAGTTACCCTGAATTTGTGGCCTCCTTTCGAAGGGTATTTGATGTTCCGGCTCGCTCCTCCTCTGCTGCTAAAAGACTCATGTCCATTCAGCAAGGTACAAGATCTGTTGCTCAGTATGCTATTGAGTTCCGTACGCTTGCCGCAGAGGTAGGTTGGAACAATGAAGCCCTTGTTGCCGCCTTCTTTCATGGGCTCTCTGATGCGATTAAAGATGAAGTTGCTGCCAGAGATTTACCAGAGGATCTCGAGGCATTGGTGTCTTTTTTTATCCTAATTGACATCAGACTCAGAGAGAGGCCCTCTTTCAACGAGCGCTTGTGGAAGCCTCCTGTTCTATTGTCTCCTATGTGTTCGTTCCCACCCATGCCTCCCTCTCCTCCCATGCCTACTGGTCCCGAGTCACCAGGTACTGCTGCGCCAATGCAGTTGGGATTCACGCGTCTCTCTGCGGCAGAGAGGGCCTTTAGGAGGAGGGAGGGGCTCTGCCTCTATTGTGTGTTACAGGGCCACCTTTTGAAGTCTTGTCCTACACGGCCGGGAAACGCTCACACCTAAGGTCCTGTCGGGGGCAGACCTTGGGTGGTTTATCCTCGTCCCTGGAACCGCTTAAGGAGAAACCTTTTGTCATGGTTGTCCTTTCCTGAGTGGACTGCTCCATAGTCACTCAGGCTCTTGTTGACTCCGGTGCTGCGGGCTATTTCATTGACAGTGCTTTTGTATCAAAGCACTCCATTCCTGTTTTGCCTTGGTCCATTCCGCTTGCTATTGAGGCCATTGATGGCAGGCCCCTTCAGCCCGCACTCGTTACTCACGAAACTGCTCCGTTGTCCATGTCTGTTGGGGCTCTCCATTTTGAAACCCTCCAGTTCTAGGTGATAAACTCTCCGCATTTTCCGGTTGTTCTGGGTTATCCCTGGCTCCAAAAGCACAATCCCAGTCTCGACTGGCGCAGGTCCGAAATTTTGTTGTGGTTCCTGCAATGTATTTCCACTTGTCTTCGGAAACCAGTTTAAGTCTTGTGCACTTCTTCGGTATCTCAATTGCCAGAGGAGTACCAAGAGTTCCTAGACGTGTTAGACAAGGTGCGTGCCGGTACGTTGCCTCCTCACCGGTCTTACGACTGTGCCATAGACCTGCAACCCGGAGCCATTCCTCCTCTAGGCCAGGTGTACCCTCTGTCTGTTGCAGAGAATTGTGCTATGGAGGAGTATGTTGCCGATGCTCTGTCACGGGGAATCATCCGCAAATCCTGCTCTCCTGCAGGGGCTGGCTTCTTCTTTGTGAAGAAAAAGAGTGGCGAGTTAAGATCATGTATCGATTATAGGGGTCTTAATCGTCTTACCATTAAGAATGCTTACCCTATTCCGCTCATTACGGAACTCTTTGACCGCCTCAAGGGAGCTACGGTCTTTACTAAACTTGATTTGAGAGGAGCATACAATCTCGTTAGGATTAAGGAGGGTCACGAATGGAAAACAGCATTTAACACCAGGAGCAGGCATTATGAGTATCTTGTAATTCCCTTTGGCCTATGTAATGTTCCTGTTGTTTTTCAGGAATTTATTAATGATGTCTTACGAGATATGTTGCAACAGTGTTTTGTGGTGTACTTAGACAACATCCTCATACACTCACTCACACTTAAGGCTCATCGTTCTGATTTTACACAGGTTCTTCAGAGACTACGTGAGAATGGCCTGTTTTGTAAACTCGAGAAATGTGAGTTCCATCAGACTCAAGTAACCTTCCTAGGTTATATTATCTCCGTTGCAGGGTTCTCCATGGATCCTGACAAGTTATCTGCAGTTCTGCAGTGGCCTCACCCAGTTGGTCTTCGGTCTATTCAACTTTTTTTGGGGTTCACCAATTACTATAGAAAGTTTATTAAAAACGTTTCTTCCTTGGTCAAACCTATCACAGACATGACCCGTAAAGAGAATGATCCACTCCATTGGTCACCTACTGCTATTAAGGCCTTTGATAGTCTTAAGACTGCCTTTGCTGCCGCTCCACTTCTGGCTCATCCTAACCCTGTCCTGCCTTTCGTTCTTGAGGTTGATGCGTCTGAGACTGGAGCAGGTGCCCTCTTGTCTCAACGTCCTACGCCTGAGGGTTCCTTGCATCCATGTGGTTTCTTCTCTAAGAAATTGTCTCCAGCGGAGTGCAATTATGAAATTGACGACAGGGAATTACTGGCCATAATTTTGGCACTCAAGGAATGGAGGCATCTTCTCAAGGGTACTAGCGTGTCAGTGCTCATTCTTACTGACCACAAGAATTTAACTTATCAATCTGAAGCAAAACGTTTGTCGCCCTGACAGGCCAGATGGGCGCTATTTTTGTCTCGGTTTAATTATGTGGTCTCCTACCTGCCTGGTAGTAAGAATGTTAGGGCTGATGCTGATACTGTTATCCTTATGGTGGTTGACCGTTTTTCTAAAATGTCACATTGCATTCCCTTGATGAAGCTGCCTACCGCTCAGGAGCTTGCTTCGATTTTTGCCCGGGAGGTCTTCCGTTTACATGGGTTACCAAAGGAGATAGTGTCGGACCGGGGTAGCCAGTTTGTCTCCAGATTTTGGCGTTCCTTTTGTGCTCAAATGGGGATCCAGCTTTCCTTCTCCTCGGCATATCACCCTCAATCCAATGGGGCTGCGGAATGGTCTAATCAAGCTCTGGAACAGTTCCTCCATTGTTATGTCTCAGATCTCTACAATAATTGGTCTGAACTGTTACCTTGGGCAGAGTTTGCTCGTAATAGTGCTATTAATGCTTCCTCCAAGTTATCCCCGTTCATGGCAAATTATGGGTTTCAACCATCCTTGTTGCCCGATTCATCCATGTCTCAGGGTATTCCAGATTTGGAGGAGCATCTCTGGCAACTCTGTTCCACATGGGTGCAGATTCAGGATTGCCTTCATCGTTCTATGCAGCGCCAAAAGTTCCAGGCTGATCATAGGCATCTTCCCGCACCTTCCTACCAGGTTGGTGAGATAGTTTGGCTGTCCTCCCGCAACTTGATCCTTTGTGTGCCTTCCAATAAATTGGCTCCCCGTTATGTTGGTCCTTTTCGAATACTCCGACGGGTTAATCCTGTGACCTACGCTCTTGACCTTCCTCCTGCTATGCGCATCTCTAATGTTTTTCATGTCTCCCTCTTGAAACCATTGGTTTGTAATCGGTTTACCACTGTGTTGCCTCATCCCCATCCTATCTTTGTTGACAACCATGAGGAGTATGAGGTCAGCAGCATTATTGACTCTTGTATGTCCAGGGGCCGTGTACAGTATTTGGTTCACTGGAGGGGCTACGGTCCGGAGGAGCGTTCTTGGTTTCCCTCCTCTGATGTTCATACTCCCACCCTCCTCTGTGCCTTCCATGCCGTTTCCCCAATAAGCCTTTTGTCCTCCCGCGGGGGAGGGGTCATTGAGGGGAGGGTACTGTCAGGGTTTTTCCCTGTTATTTGCCATGTGCTGCTGGCAGCCATTTTACTCACCTCTCTTCCTGACTATGGTGCATTGTAGGGGATGCTGCTAATTTCCTACACTTCCTTTTATGGCCAGACTGGTTTGCATCATTCATGTGAGACAGGATGCAGTCTCAGAATTGTGATGTCATCACTTATGATTTAAAGGGCCTCTGTCCAGTATGCTTTGCCTTTGCATTGTCTCAGACCTGTTTGTGAGAGTTCCTTTGTATTACCTGGCTGCCTGACGTCCTTCCTGGTTCCTGATCCCTGGCTTGTTCCTGACTCTGCTGTTTTCCTTGTTCCTGATTCCGGCTCATCTGACTATTCGCTTTGGCTCCTGACTCGGCTCGTCTGACTACCAGCTCTGGTTTTGACTCCTGGCTTGTTATTTTACTTGTGGACTTTTTAATATTTTTTGCTATTAATAAAGGTGCGATTATTTTTGCACTTCTCATCTCAGTCTGAGTCCTGGCACCCTGACAATACTATACCTCAGGGAGATAATTACATCCAGGCGAAGAAGGGTCTTTTCTTTCTTCAAGAGTGTCTCTGCAGTTAGACTCTGCCTCTGCATTGTTGGAGCTGATTCAGAGGTAGACAAATCTTGAGGTGCCTGTTCATCAAAGAGAACCTGCAAACTCCGAGGAAGGTTGCAGTGCAACGCAAAAAAGCGCACAGAGCCTTTGCTCAATTTCTCCAAGTGATCCTCTTGATGTTGCAGAATCTCAGCCTCCCATCTAGCTAATGGATCCATTCTGTTCTTGTGAGGTCCGGATCAGTTATGTCACAGACAGTCTCCAGTACTACTAGCAGTGCTTCCAAGATGAGTGTGACAGCAGGTTTAGTAATCTAAGCAGTCTAACTATGACTGTAATATCCCAAGTATCAGGGGGAGGATATTGGACCGGAGCAATATTCCTATTTTGAGTTCTGTTTCTTCAAGTGGGGCCTAAGAATTTTATAGGATTCCATGACAGCCCTCCCATAAGTCTCAAGTACACAGCGCAATTAACATAACAAGATTTCTGCGCTGAATTAAAGAGGGTGAATATACTTTCCTGTAGGATCCGATCTGTCATTAAAAGGACAGTCAACACCAGAATTTTTGTTGTTTTAAAAGTTAGATAATCCCTTAATTACCCATTCCCCAGTTTTGCATAACCAACACAGTTATATTAATACACTTTTTACCTCTGTGATTACCTTGTATCTAAGCCTCTGCAGACTGCTCCCTTATTTCAGTTCTTTTGACAGACTTGCATTTTATCCAATCAGTGCTCACTCCTCAGTAAATTCACGTGCATGAGCTCAATGTTATCTATATGAAACACATTAACTAACACCCTCTAGTGGTGAAAAACTGTCAAAATGCATTTAGATTAGAGACGGCCTAAGAAATTAGCATATGAACCTCCTAGGTTTAGCTTTTAACTAATAATACCAAGAGAACAAAGCAAAATTTGTGATAAAAGTAAATTGGAAAGCTGTTTAAAATTACATGCCCTATTTGAGTCATGAAAGTTTTTTTTGGACTTGACTGTCCCTTTAAGAGCTGAGGCTTGTAAGTAAATTAAAGCGCACCATATGCTCAATAGGTCACAGGTCATCAACTCTATATGCAAAAGGGATCTTTTTAAAATAAAAGAAACTTTTCTTCTATGTGAAGAACATTGAAATTTAAAGTATTCATAACTATCTTTGGGTTTGGCACAGTTGTTAGTTGGTCTAATGTGGTGTCGGGTTAGCATGCAGGGGATAACTGTTTTTTTACAGAGCACCCCATAGAAGTTTATGGGGAGAATACATTAGTGCGGTCGTGATATCCAAAGACCTGAAGTTAGCACGCATCAGACTTTCACTTTAACCTTTTAATATGTGCACCAACCCAGCCGCGTTATAATTTTACTTTGAGCACATTTATCACAAAAGTGGAAAAAAATTGTTAGCGTGTTACTGGTAATCTAACCCTAAAGGTTTTGTGATATAAATATATTTGGCCATGTCAGCTGTAGAGCTTGTCAGAAATCCCAATTATAAGTCAATGGGGTATTTCTGAAAACAGCACTTTGTTCTACTTTAAATTCAAACATAAACAAAAACCTCAAACTTAAACTATAGTTACCATACTGGGTAACTATAATATATAAAACGATGAAACTTGCACATAAAATATCATCACCAGAATGATCAATGCATACATCAGGATTTAATATGTGTAAACTAAACCCTTCAGACACATCAGACAATATTAAATATTTGTAAAGAGAAATCTATAAACAATAAAGTATGAAACAAATTAAGAAAGAAAATCAACCTTAGAAAGGTGTGAGAAAATATAATACCACAATTTTGTGGGCTATTCTACACCTGGTTGAAGCCCATTAACATATGAATTTATGTTACACAATCTGACATTTTAATGCCAGGGAATTATATAGAAATAATTCATATAAATTGACATAACAATAAAATGAATTATTATAAGAGGTGAATGTTACCTTAGTAAAAAGAATAACTCATATTCCATATTGTATAAATTATATGTAGTCTCATCTGTTCTACTGAAATACTAATCAATGTTTAAATCATTTAAGTGATGCCCATACCCTAAATTATTACCTGCTCTCCATGTAATTAGTACTAATTGTTTGTGAAATGGTAGAGTGCCAGATTGATAAACCAGTGAGGTGCCTTACAAAATATGCTCACCCTTATAATATATAAGCTGAGGTTTCAGGTATGAAGTAGTCAGATATTTTGTAATCTACCTGTGATCAGTCAGAAAAAACAAACAACCTCTCTCTTTTTTTTTTTAGTAACAGCTGGTAATACTTGGATATATTTCCACCCTCCCTTTCCCCTCTCTAAATTCCTTCCTTCCTTTTTCTCTTTCTTTATTTCTTTCTCTATTTTTCTTTTCCTCCTTTTCTCTCTCTCTCTCGCTCTTTTTCTTTCATTTTACCTTTTTCTTGCATTCTTTCTCTCTCTCTCTCTCTTTCTCTTTTCCTCTTTTTTTCTTTCTTTCTTTTCCTCTTTCTCTCACTCTCTTTCATTTTTCTTTCTCTCTCTTTCATCTTTTCTTTCTTTCTTTTTCTCTCTTCCTCTCTCTCTCTCTCTCTCTCTCTCTCTCTCTTTCATCTTTTCTTTCTTTCTTTTTCTCTCTTCCCCTCTTTCTCTCTCTCTCTCTCTCTCTCTTTTTTTACTTTTTTTCTCTCTTTTCCTCTTTCTATTTCTTTCTTTCTTTCTTTTTTTTTCATTTTCTTCTTCTTTTTTTAGTAACAACAACAGCTGGTAATATCTCCCTTTCTCTCTCTCTCTCTCTCTCTCTCTCTCTCTCTCTCTCTCTCTCTCTCTCTTCCTTCCTTCCTTTCTTTCTTTCTTTCTTTCTTTCTTTCCTTCTTTCCCATCATGTTTTGCTTTTTGCTTTTATAATTCTATCCTCCAGTTTTCATTCATTGTGCCAATCACTGCAACTGGTATATGATCAAAACCTAATAATTTTTATTTTATTTTATTCTTTATTTATTTATTTATCTCTCTTTCTTTTATTTCTGTCATCCTTTTCCATGTACATGTGCACACATATATACACGCATGTACACACACAAACAATCATACACACACATATACATACGTACACACTTACACACACATATACACACACTTACAAACACATATACACACACACGTACACACACACATATACACATATACACAAACACATATACACAAACACACATATACACACACACACACACATACACACACACTTACACATACATATACACACACTCACATACACACAATCATACACACACATACACACTAACACACAAACAATCATACACACACATATACACATGTACACACACATACACACACTAACACACAATCATACACACACACATATTCACACTTACACACACATATACAATCACACACAAAAGCTGATACACACACACAATCATGCATGCAAACACACACACACACAAATGCTCACACACACTCAAACACAATCACATACAAACACACAAACAAGCTCACTCTCACTTACACCGACAAATTACCGCACAAATAACCGTACACACACACACATTAAATGCATTTTGATAGCATTGTCATTAATAACAATAACATTTGCTTGATTAGACTACAACAGGCATGATTCATTGCAAAGAACATATCAAGACATTTGGGCTATGAATGTACCGAAAAGTTAGTAGCTGGCAGAGATCAAGGAGAAAGATGCAAGAAAACACAGGAGCTGAAAAGCATTGTTAAAAGGACTGTCTACTCCAGATTTTTTATTGTTTAAAAAGAAAGATAATACAACACTGTTATATTAATTTGTGTTTTACCTCTGTGATTACCTTGTATCTAAGCCTCTGCTGACTGCCCCCTTATTTCAGTTCTTTTTACAGATATGTATTTTAGCCAATCAGTTCCCTCTCATAAGTAACTCCATGGGAGTGAGCACAATGGTATATACAGTTGCAAGAAAAAGTATGTGAACCCTTTGGAATGATATGGATTTCTGCACAAATTGGTCATAAAATGTGATCTGATCATCATCTAGTCACAACAATAGACAATCACAGTCTGCTTAAACTAATAACACACAAAGAATGAAATGTTGCCATGTTTTTATTGAACACACCATGTAAACATTCACAGTGCAGGTGGAAAAAGTATGTGAACCCTTGGATTTAATAACTGGTTGAACCTCCTTTGGCAGCAATAACTTCAACCAAACGTTTCCTGTAGTTGCAGATCAGATGTGCACAATGGTCAGGAGTGATTCTTGACCATTCCTCTTTACAGAACTGTTTCAGTTCAGCAATATTCTTGGGATAGAAAGAAAGCAGCGTGGCTCCAAAGCAGTCTCCAGGAACAGCGGCAAACCCAAATTAAACATGGAGTCTTCACAAGCAGCTGGAGTTAGAGAGGTGCTCACCGAAAAATGGAAAAGTCAATCCAGCAAGTCACAAAGAAAGAAGGAGGATGACTAAGTGCCCCACGACACGAAACGCTTAAGGAAACGCCCCTTTCTTCCGCTCTCTGTTGGTAGTCTTTGTAGCGACTGAAAACTGGAATAAACCTCTGACTTTGTTTTTCATATACAAAGTGTGCCGCCTCCTTCTTTCTTTGTAATATTCTTGGGATGTCTGGTGTGAATCGCTTTCTTGAGGTCATGACATAGCATCTCAATCGGGTTGAGGTCAGGACTCTGACTGGGCCACTTCAGAAGGCGTATTTTCTTCTGTTTAAGACATTCTGTTGTTGATTTACTTCTATGCTTTGGGTCATTGTTCTGTTGCAACACCCATCTTCTGTTGAGCTTCAGCTGGTAGACAGATGGCCTTAAGTTCTACTGAAAAATGTCTTGATAAACTTGGGAATTCATTTTTCCTTCGATGATAGCAATCCGTCCAGGCCCTGACGCAGCAAAGCAGCCCCAAACCAGGATACCCCCACCACCATACTTCACAGTTGGGATGAGGTTTTGATGTTGGTATGCTGTGCCTCTTTTTCACCACACATAGTGTTGTGTGTTTCTTCCAAACAACTCAACTTTGGTTTCATCTGTCCACAGAATATTTTGCCAGTACTGCTGTGGAATATCCAGGTACTCTTGTGCAAACTGTAAACGTGCAGCAATGTTTTGTTTGGACAGCAGTGGCTTCCTCTGTGGTATCCTCCCATGAAATCCATTCTTGTTTAGTGTTTTACGTATTGCAGGTTCGCTAACAGGGATGTTAGCATTTGCCAGTGACTTTTGAAAGTCTTTAGCTGACACTCTAGGATTCTTCTTCACCTCATTGAGCAGTCTGCGCTGTGCTCTTGCAGTCATCTTTACAGGACGGCTACTTCTAGGGAGAGTAGCAGCAGTGCTGAACTTTCTCCATTTGTAGACAATTTGTCTTACCGTGGACTGATGAACAGCAAGGCTTTTGGAGATACTTTTATAACCCTTTCCAGCTTTATGCAAGTCAACAATTCTTAATCGTAGGTCTTCTGAGAGCTCTTTTGTGTGAGGCATCATTCACATCAGGCAATGCTTCTTGTGAAAAGCAAACCCAGAACTGGTGTTTGTTTTTTATAGGGCAGGGCAGCTGTAACCAACACCTCCAATCTCATCTCATTGATTGGACTCCAGTTGGCTGACATCTCACTCCAATTAGCTCTTGGAGATGTCATTAGTCTAGGGGTTCACATACTTTTTCCACCTGCACTGTGAATGTTTACATGGTGTGTTCAAGAAAAACATGGCAACATTTCATTCTTTGTGTGTTATTAGTTTAAGCAGACTGTGATTGTCTATTGTTGTGACTTAGATGATGATCAGATCACATTTTATGACCAATTTGTGCAGAAATCCATATCATTCCAAAGGGTTCACATACTTTTTCTTGCAACTGTATATGGCACACATGAACTAGCACTGTCTAGCTAAGAAAAAGCGTCAAAATGCTCTAAGATAAGAGGCTACCTTTGAGGGCTTAGAAATGAGCATATGTGCAAACTTAGGTTTAGCTTTCAACAAAGAATAACAAGAGAACAATGCAAATTTGATGACAAAAGTAAATTGGAAAGTTGTTTAAAATTGCATGTCCTATCTGAATCATGAAATAATTTTGACTAGACTGTCCCTATAATTTTGGCTGGTGTAAAGCACTTCCCCAGTCCTGTGCGCATATTTTTTTATTTTTTTCCTCAATTGTTATATTCTTTAACTTTGAGAAAGTGCACAAAAATGAAGATGATAAATTTAACCATATTCCCATTGTCATTTATCATTCAGCAACTTATAGTTTTATTAGATTTATAAGAAAATTACCTTATCAGTGTATATTGCTAAGCAACTCTAACGGTAAAAAAGATTTTTTTTGTACACTTTCACCTGCCATGCATATATTTATAAATATTTCATAAAATAATTAATTTACATCTATGTCAGACTCATATGAATTGTTAAGATATTTGTCTTCATAGTTTTAGACATATATATATATATATATATATATATATATATATATATATATATATATATATATTATAACTTTTTTTCCTTTTTTCTTAATACTGCAAAAAATTGCCTTCTTAATATTTCATATTTTTTTTTTTTATTTTTTTTTAAATAAAGATGGGATCTTAGTCACACAATATGGCCATATTCTGCTCAGCCAGTCACCACTTACAAGGTGTCCCACATTAGACTGGTCCTAACTCTATGAAATTTAGCCAAACTAAGCTCAAGAATACAATTCTAATATATCAAAATAGAATTTCCAATCTCTCATCCAGACTGCATGGGATGAGGCTTCCTGGCTACATATTATTTCACATACTTCAAACTTGTTTCTCAATGCTGCAAAAAAATTGCCTTAATATTTCCTAACACTATGAAATTAGCCAATACAATTCTAATATACCAAAATGAAATTCCAACATTACAATACTATACCTCTCATCCAGACTGCATGGGATGAGGTTTCCTGGCTTTATATACACACAGTTAAATATCTGTGTCTGGAACACACCTGAGCTGGGTGGAGTGTTTAAAACAAAGGGCTTTGGTCAATTTCCCTAGTGATAAATCAGCAAGAAATTTTGATTAAGCACATCTAATTAAAGCATATGTTTTTAAATGCACATATTGTGGAGTGCTGCCAAAGTGACCAAAATGAATATAATTTTAAGAGCAGGTATTGGCGCACCTCGAAACACATGAGACCACAAATTATTTCACATATTATAACTTTTTTCCTTTTTTCTTAATACTGCAAAAAATTGCCTTCTTAATATTTCCTAACACTATGAAATTAGCCAATACAATTCTAATATACCAAAATGAAATTCCAACATTACAATACTATACTATATATAATGTTGGAAATTCATTTTGGTATATTAGAATTGTATTGGCTAATTTCATAGTGTTAGGAAATATTAAGAAGGCAATTTTTTTGCAGCATTGAGAAACAAGTTTGAAGTATGTGAAATAATATGTAGCCAGGAAGCCTCATCCAATGCAGTCTGGATAAGTGATTGGAAATTCTATTTTGATATATTAGAATTGTATTCTTAAGCTTAGTTTGGCTAAATTTCATAGAGTTAGGACCAGTCTAATGTGGGACACCTTGTAAGTGGTGACTGGCTGAGCAGAATATGGCCATATTGTGTGACTAAGATCCCATCTTTAATTAAATAAATGTTTAAAAAAATTATGAAATATTAAGAAGGCAATTTTTGCAGTATTAAGAAAAAAGGAAAAATATAGTTATAATATGTGAAATAATTTGTGGTCTCATGTGTTTTGAGGTGCGCCAATACCTGCTCTTAAAATTATATTCATTTTGGTCACTTTGGCAGCTGTCCACAATATGTGCATTTAAAAACATATGCTTTTATTAGATGTGTTTAATAAAAATTTCTTGCCTATATATATATATATATATATATATATATATACTGCGTATATATATATATATATATATATATATATATTCAGTAATCAAATTAATTTATACTTAGTATGTTTTATTTATGAAATATTTAACATCATTCCATTCTTAAATATTTATATGCTTTAATAATTATGTAAAGTATCTATAGTTAATACTATTTTAAAAGTTTTTCTCTTTGTTTAATACTAGTTATAAAGGATATTCTGACTCTTTACATCTAGTAGAGTTAGATGGGAATACAAAAATAACTAATCACTTAAAATCATGACCATTTCTACAGACTAGAACTTTTTGTAAAATAGAACAAAACAGTGATATGACTACAGGGAACATTTTGTCTTGACCAGTGTTCCCTCTAAGGCCAGTTTTGTGTGCGGCCCAGCAGTGAAACAATCAATTAGGTAACCACACCCTGCAATTAGCAAACACTGCACAATGCAGACTGCAAGGTATGGTTCTCTTATTAACTGGTTCACTGCTGGACCACACACAAAACTGGCCTAAGAGGGAACATTGGTCTTGACACAATCTGAACGTAAGAGAGTTCAACAACATTGCATGGACCAGAATGCATTACAGTTGTAGAAGTTGTAGTTTCAGGGATGCCATTGGTGCTCACACAGTTCAAACTTAACTTCACTTGAAATTATCGCTATCTTGACCAAAGTTTTTGTAGAGAAATGGCTAAAGGACAAAAGAAAATACAATTAGTTCTGGCATAATGGATTTATATATGTATCTTATCACCATATCCAAATTCTTATTAATGAATACAGAACAGAAAAGAACAGACGTAAGTGTAAAATAGAGATGGACCAATATAGAGGTTATACACAATCATTAAAGGGACACTGAACCCAAATTTTTTCTTTTGTAATTCAGAAAGAGCATGCAATTTTAAGCAACTTTCTAATTTACTCCTATTTTCAAATTTTCTTTGTTCTCTTGCTATCATTATTTGAAAAAGAAGGCATCTAAGCTTTTTTTTGGTTTCATTACTCGGGACAGCACTTTTTTATTGGTGGATGAATTTATCCACCAATCAGCAAGGACAACCCAGGTTGTTCACCAAAAATGGTCCGGCATCTAAACTTACATTCTTGCATTTCAAATAAAGATACCAAGAGAATGAAGAAAATTTGATAATAGGAGAAAATTAGAAAGTTGCTTAAAATTTCATGCTCTATCTGAATCACGAAAGAAAAATTTGGGTTACAGTGTCCCTTTAAGAAAAAGTTATCTAATGATTTTCAACAGAAAAATACCATAAAAAGTTTATGGGGTTTTTTTTGTAGATAACTAATTTAATACATTTTTGTAAAGGAATAATACAAATATTTTACAAAGTCCATAAGTGACACAAAGTAAAATAATATATATATATGCGCAATAATGTGTCCAAGTGATGATATAACGTAAATAAGTGCTAAAGTGAAAACACTTAAATGATACATAAGGGACAATTCTATAAAATTTGCCAGTCTAGATGTGTTTTTCCACGCCAGCACTTACAGGGGCAGCCCTAATGGAATTCAATAAAAAGAGGCCGTCCCTGCAATTGACAAATTGTTTCCCATACAAATAATGAGAGCTATCTGTTATGTAAAAGTTTGTAATGTAGGGCGAAGTGCAAACTGGGAAACCAGTGTGTTTTAAAACTTGAATATTACGTTTAATACAAATCAAATTACGCTGTTTTCAGTGCACTGTAACTTAAATTCGCTGTAATGTTTGTATGTATAGGTTTTCCTTTCAGAATAATTAGTGCTTTTAGTGTTTTGGTGAAATCTCGACACTTCTTAACTTGTGAGAAAAAAACAGTGAGATCTGTAGTGCGAAAATGTTTATGGAATTATGCTCTGGCATTTGAGAGAAAATTTCATATATGCCCATGAAACGCCCATGTTCAACACATTTTACAAAAACAACAATTACGCTTTTGATTTTGTACTTATAACTCCAATTTTCTTAGCACATCCAGTACATATTGTATTTAATACAATTCATTTCTGTGTAATTTACATACAAATTTTAAGTTTTTGCTAAAATACGATTTTTGATATACAGTATTATTACGATTTTTGATGCACTATAACAATACAATTTTTTTTCTGTGTATTATTGTGTGAATGGTTCAATTATTCTTTTTGTGTGATTTTTAAATTACAAATTTATAATATATGCATCTTCTTCCCATATAAATATACAGTGTACGCCACTTAGCGAGACACCCTCTTTTCAGGGTAAAAAGTGGCTTTATAGAAGGGCTGGTAAACATGGAATGTAATCTCACCAGCCCAGAGAACTTTATAGAACTGGTCCCTTAGTTTCAAAGCAGAAATAAAAGTCCCCAATAATGTTCTGCATAATGAGTTCCTCAAAACAAAGAAAGGAGTGAAATAGCGTGACTGTCTTAAAATAATTTTATTCCAAGAACAGGTAAGTGAAACTCACAAAAAATTCAATATATCTTCTTTGAACATTTATTCACAATTTAAAAAACAATGTTAAAATACAATTTAAAATCAAGTATGCACTCAAAGTCACTCCGGACTATATGATCCGCCTTGAATGTGAAGGAACAGTTCAGTCCAGTAAGTAAAAGTTTTTACCAAATATGTCCTTCTAACACTTTAGATCTTATACAATACATGGCACAATGTAATGCTCATTCTCTGCTCTTTCTGGTGACATGTGCTTCCTCCGATGTGCATTTCTCCACGCGATGGTGCTTTTTCAAGGATAAACTCGATTTTAAATTGTATTTTAACATTGTTATTTGAATTGTGAATACATTTTCAAAGAAGAGATCCTATATTTACCGGAAGTTTACATTTGAGTGCGTATTTTAGAGCTTTTTGAGTCCCATTTACCTTTTGTTGGAATAAAATTCATTTTATGACAGTATCACAGTATTTCTCTCCTGTTCTTTTTATTTCTTCTTTGAAACTAAGTATCATTTAAAGGGATAGAAAGGTCATAAATAAAATTTGAAGGGGTGCATTTCAATTTGAAATACAAGCATTTTTGCAATATACTTGGACACATTATTGCATATAAGTTTTTGTAAAGGATTGTGTTAATCCCCATAATCCTGGATTCTAGGGCTAGAGCAAGGATTTTCAGTCCCCACTGCAAAGGCACATTCACTCAACTAGTATATATTTCACCCTCTTGAAAGGGTCTCTTCAAGGTACAGTAAAACCTTGTAGGTACAGAGCATTCTGTTGTGGTGCTATAGAATAACATATCTGCCAAGTCCTTTTTACTGTAATTGATTATCAAAAGACAAATTTGGAGTAGCCAATCTGGGCTTTAGTGTTCAGAAAACAAATATAGTTTTCTGAACATTATTATGTATTTTGTTTTGTAGATGTTATCTGATAAAAAAACAATAAGGGATATATATTAGCAGAGTTAGCATTGAGAAGGAGCAAGCAAATAAGTTTACCAGGCAGGGAACCTATTTTATTACAAATAACTAAACATTTCATACAAAATTCTCAAGGTGCTTACTGTCCCTTTAATGAAAGATGTTATGTTCAAAATAAAATTTAATTAGAGAGTTTTATATTAGAACAAATAACGGGATTGATTTAATACAAATGTTCTTTTATAAATATTGGCAGGTTATGGGTTAAATCATAATTGATGGTATATATAGTGGGAAACTATCAGATGAAGGAAATACTGAGGTTCAAATAAATATCTCTGTTCTCCAGCACAGGCTTTTACTTTAGTTGCAATAGATTATGAATTTGAGTTTAAATGTCAGGTCATTTACACAAAGTATGATACTTCTATTGTTAAAGTCTAACTCGAGATAGACTGATAGGAGCTCAGGACAGTGCACATATTTATAGCAGTCTATGGAAGCAGAGTTTGTATCTACTGTATGTATAACATTGCTATACATAATGTTGCAAACACTGCTGTCAGATACAACAAGAAATGGAAAAGAAGGGCGTCTCCTAGTGTAGCCAATTGTACAATTATTAAACGAATCAGGAGAAAATATACTCACAATGTGAAATGGCATAGATAATGCCTAGATACGCATGCTGAGATCTCTCAGTGTCTCAGCGCACTGCACTTCTACCACGGCTGCTCCTTTCGATTTCAGATTTGAAAATGTGACTCTAGAAATAAACAAAGAAAAAGGGCACCTCCTAGTGCAGTTATGTAAAGTATTCCTGTTGGAGAGGGTAGTAGAGTTAATATACTCACAAATCGTTAAGCACATCCAAGTGCTATATCCAGATGCTGGACTTTCTTAGTGACCCAGCTCACTAAACTCCTGCAATCTGGTTGCCCAGTCCAACTGGGATGGTGTATCCTACGTAGAGGACTACAACATTATAACAAAATCTCAATGTTAAATGCATATAAAAAGTATATATTTAATTTAGATAAAATGTGTACATTTATAAAAACAAATATTTAAAATGATGCACAAATGCTGCAACGCGTTTCTCGGCGTCTCCATGTCGTTTCATCAGGCATATAGTGCTTATAACAGTGGAGTCTCTTTAAACATATTAACATCCAATGAGATTCAAACTTTTCTCTGATATGGACCCTTGGATCAGGTGTAATCATCAAAACCCTAATTAGGTCTGTCAGATGTCAAAATGTCTTATAATGTTAGGGCATATTCTTATTATATCCAACAATTCTTAAACCAAATTAATATTCACCGATATTATGTAAAAATTAAGTTAGTATTTCTTGAGATCAAAAGCGTATATCAAGCTGAGTAGTAAATGTGAATGTACATGGTAGATCTAATGGTCAAGTAAAAGGGGGGACTGATGAATGTATAACGTTAAGAAAAAAAATAAGAAAAATAAGATTAAATAAAATAAAAATAAAATGATAATTCTGTACCAAAAATGTAATCTATATTAGTGTACGATAAGGTCCCTATGGGGAATGGTGACGTGAATCTTGACTGGAACTTAGGAATAACATAAGGAATATGTGAGTTGTGAATAGTGTTGATGGATACGTTTGTTGAAGAATGTCTTGGCTCTTCCTCAAACGTATATCTATTGACTACACACTCTATTCACAACTCACATATTCCTTATGTTATTCTTTATTTCAAGTCAAGATTCACGTCACCATTCCCCATAGGGACCTTATCGTACACTAATATTGATTACATTTCTGGTACGTAATTATCATTTTATTTTTATTTTATTTAATCTTATTTTTATTATTTTTTTCTTAACGTTATACATTCATCAGTCTCCCTTTCACTTGACCATTAGATCTACCACATACATTCACATTAACTACTCATCATCTTTTAGTGGATTTAGTTATATTATATTATTCATTACTTATTATTATCTCTTTTTTCTTGGTAATATAGAGCAGGCCCCTTTCTTTAAATATTGTTTTTTAGTTACAATATATGGAACGTTAAAATTCAATTTATATTTAATTACAACTTATATTTAATCAATTTTATAGTATATTAATATATGATCAAAATATACATCAAATATCACACATATTTAAAGATATATATATAACTATCCCCTATTATAGCAAAAATTAAGTATCTGCATAATTTGTAGTTATAAATCCTATTGGCTCATTATAAGAAATATCCTCTAGAAATGATATGATTGGATTAGGATGCCGCACCTTTATGTGACCACATACGCCTCTATTCACTTACCTACCATATTAGGGAATATATGTATTAAAATCAACACATAGCACCTCCAAACAGTATGCATTGTACGGGGATATAAGATAACTTGTAACTTCTGAGTTAAGATCAAACCAAAGTTGCGAGCTATGACATCATTAGAATGGGCATGTTTTTATCAAACACGCTGGAATTGAACGCTCCACATCATTGAGCATAAAGTAGTTTAAAGTGAAAGTAACATTAAAATTGATCACTAATGCCTTTTTGAGACATTGTTACATTGGGGTTTTTTTTTATGGACAATAGAAACACAGTTACAAGTGACCTTTTGATATACTGACATTACTGTACGTAGATGTACATTGCTTATATTGCTGGTGAAGTATAAAAAAAGCTTGACATACGTTTTCGATCTCAAGAAATACTAACTTAATATTTACATAATATCGGTGACTATTAATTTGGTTATAGAATTGTTGGATTTAATAAGAATATGCTGTAATAGTATAAGACATTTTGACATCTGACAGACCTAATTAGGGTTTTGATTACACCTGATCCAAGGGTCAATGTCAGAGAAATATTTGAATCTCATTGGATGTTAATATGTTTAAAGAGACTCCATTGTTGTAAGCAATATAAGCCTGATGAAACGGCATGGAGACGCCGAGAAACGCGTTGCAGCATTTGTGCATCGTTTTAAATATTAGTTTTTATAAATGTACAGATTGTATCTCAATTAAATATATACTTTTTATATGCATTTAACATTGATATTCTGTTATAACGTTAGTGTACTCTACGTAGGATACACCATCCCAGTTGCACTGGGTAACCAGATTGCAGGAGTTTAGTGAGCTGGGTCACTAAGAAAGCCCAGCATGCGGATATAGCACTTGGATGTGCTTAACGCCTTGTGAGTATATTAACTCCACTTCCCTCTCCATCAGGGATACTTTACATAACTCTGCTGCACTAGGAGGCGCCATTTTTCTTTGTTTACTGCTGTCAGATGTCTGAGGACACACTCCTAAGCTGACTTGTGATTACTTTTAAGAAAGGATACAAAAAGAACTAAGAATAATGGATAATAGAAGTAAACTGGAAAGTTGTTTAAAATGTCATGCTTTATTTAATAAATTTACATTTCACTTTGACTTTAATGTCCCTTTAACCCCTATGCTACTGGAAGATAGACAAACAGACAGAGAGATAATGAAACATAATAGATAGATAGATAGATAGATAGATAGATAGATAGATATAGATGACAGATATAGATAGATATATAGATAGATAGATAGATGGATCGATAAACAGACAGACAGATTGACAGATAAAATGGGCTAAGGCAGTGGATAAGAAATCTTCTGACACTTACCAGACAAATCATACTGCATAGAAGGACTGATAATATGAGAGATACTAAGACAAGCAGTCCAATAGCCCACCCAGGGACATCTATGAAAGAAAAATACAATTTATCTTTAAATGTATATTTTGAATATGCAAATAAACAGGTTGCTCTATAGCTCAATTTCCTATGGATAACTACTGTATATTTAAGAATAGATCCCAAGGGCTTCATTTATAAAGCTGTGGATGCATTTTCTGAGTCCTTTCTCTTTCTGTGCACCCTGCTTGTGGAAGGACAGACTCATAGCTCCCTTCTGTCTGTGTCACTGTGTCACCCTGCAAGGAGAGGGACAGACTTATAGCTCCCTTCTATCTATGTCACTGTGTTACCCTGCAGTGGGAGGGACGGACTCATAGCTTTCTTCTGTCTGTGTCACTGTGTCACACTGCAGTGGGAGGGACAGACTTATAGCTCCCTTCTGTCTGTGTCACTGTGTCACCTGCAGTGGGAGGGACAGACTTATAGCTCCCTTCTATCTGTGTCACTGTGTTACCTGCAGGGGGAGGGACAGACTCATAGCTCCCTTCTGTCTGTGTCACTGTGTCACCCTGCAGGGGGAGGGACAGACTTATAGCTCCCTTCTGTCTGTGTCACTGTGTTACCCTGCAGGGAGAAGGACAGACTCATAGCTCCCTTCTGTCTGTGTCACTGTGTCACCCTGCAGTGGAAGGGACAGACTTATAGCTCCCTTCTGTCTGTGTCACTGTGTTACCTGCAGGGGGAGGGACAGACTCATAGCTCCCTTCTGTCTGTATAACTGAGTTAACTGCAGGGGGAGGGACAGACTCATAGCTCCCTTCTGTCTGTGTCACTGTGTCACCCTGCAGGGAGAGGGACAGACTCATAGCTCCCTTCTGTCTGTGTCACTGTGTCACCCTGCAGGGGGAGGGACAGACTTATAGCTCCCTTCTGTCTGTGTCACTGTGTCACCCTGCTTGTGGAAGGACAGACTCATAGCTCCCTTCTGTCTGTGTCACTGTGTCACCCTGCAGTGGGAGGGACAGACTTATAGCTCCCTTCTGTCTGTGTCACTGTGTTACCTGCAGGGGGAGGGACAGACTCATAGCTCCCTTCTGTCTGTATAACTGAGTTAACTGCAGGGGGAGGGACAGACTCATAGCTCCCTTCTGTCTGTGTCACTGTGTCACCCTGCAGGGAGAGGGACAGACTCATAGCTCCCTTCTGTCTGTGTCATTGTGTCACCCTGCAGGGAGAGGGACAGACTCATAGCTCCCTTCTGTCTGTGTCACTGTGTCACCCTGCAGTGGGAGGGACAGACTCATAGATCCCTTCTGTCTGTGTCACTGTGTTACCTGCAGGGGGAGGGACAGACTCATAGCTCCCTTCTGTCTGTGTCACTGTCACCCTGCTTGTGGAAGGACAGACTCATAGCTCCCTTCTGTCTGTGTCACTGTGTCACCCTGCAGTGGGAGGGACAGACTTATAGCTCCCTTCTGTCTGTGTCACTGTGTTACCTGCAGGGGGAGGGACAGACTCATAGCTCCCTTCTGTCTGTGTCACTGTGTCACCCTGCAGGGAGAGGGACAGACTCATAGCTCCCTTCTGTCTGTGTCATTGTATCACCCTGCAGGAAGAGGGACAGACTCATAGCTCCCTTCTGTCTGTGTCACTGTGTCACCCTGCAGTGGGAGGGACAGACTCATAGATCCCTTCTGTCTGTGTCACTGTGTTACCTGCAGGGGGAGGGACAGACTCATAGCTCCCTTCTGTCTGTGTCACTGTGTCACCCTGCTTGTGGAAGGACA
The DNA here is from genome assembly GCF_027579735.1 of Bombina bombina. Classification (NCBI taxonomy): domain Eukaryota; kingdom Metazoa; phylum Chordata; class Amphibia; order Anura; family Bombinatoridae; genus Bombina; species Bombina bombina. The sequence goes on from NC_069505.1 coordinate 584,788,130, forward strand.
GACTCATAGCTCCCTTCTGTCTGTGTCACTGTGTCACCCTGCAGTGGGAGGGACAGACTTATAGCTCCCTTCTGTCTGTGTCACTGTGTTACCTGCAGGGGGAGGGACAGACTCATAGCTCCCTTCTGTCTGTGTCACTGTGTCACCCTGCAGGGAGAGGGACAGACTCATAGCTCCCTTCTGTCTGTGTCATTGTGTCATCCTGCAGGGAGAGGGACAGACTCATAGCTCCCTTCTGTCTGTGTCACTGTGTCACCCTGCAGTGGGAGGGACAGACTCATAGATCCCTTCTGTCTGTGTCACTGTGTCACCCTGCAGGGAGAGGGACAGACTCATAGCTCCCTTCTGTCTGTGTCACTGTGTTACCTGCAGGGGGAGGGACAGACTCATAGCTCCCTTCTGTCTGTATCACTGTGTTACCTGCAGGGGGAGGGATAGACTCATAGCTCCCTTCTGTCTGTGTCACTGTGTTACCTGCAGGGGGAGGGACAGACTCATAGCTCCCTTCTGTCTGTGTCACTGTGTCACCCTGCTTGTGGAAGGACAGACTCATAGCTCCCTTCTGTCTGTGTCACTGTGTTACCTGCAGGGGGAGGGACAGACTGATAGCCAGGGATCAACTCAGACGGGAACGCATGGGAACGGAGTTCCTGCACTATTTTTGCAGGTGGAACTAAGTTTCCCCTGGACTGAGAACAGTAACGCTTCAGTAAACATTGCTGCTGCTGGTGGAAGGAGCTGGAGCACAGTCTGGTTAGAGAGATAGGGAGATACACTAGTAATGGGCAGTAAGATTTTCTACAATACACTAAATGCAAGCCTGTCAGCAGTCCTGCTGTGTGATCACCTTGCACTGTGTGGAACACATGGTGCTTACATTTAGGTGTAGCTTGCTCTGGGGTTATTTAGCTCCCCTTAGCAGACATAGGACTGTTGCGCCATAAGTGGGTGAGACTCGGTGATAGAGAAGGAGTCTCAGGCCCAAAGGCAACCATTCATTGGTTTTAATTTGCTTTCATTAACCAAGTTGTATATAGTGGTAGGGAATCTAGTAAATTGATACATAATAGATACAAATATAGATAGATACAAATATATCAATTTGAATGTTTCTATTTTGATTGAATATTGCATAATTCGAATATTACATTTAATAAAGCATTATAGAAATACTATTACAAATATATAAATTCAAATTTTTAGAATTCGAATATTACATTTAAAGAAAGCATTAGAAATACTATTTACAAATAAAATATATAAAATAAAATTTTTCAAAACTAATATTTTCGAATGTAATCGTAAAATTCAAAACCGAACATTCGAAAATCGAATGTTAGAATGTTATGTGAACTGTGTCACTGTGTCACCCTGCAGGGGGAGGGACAGACTCTATAGCTCCATACTGTCTGTGTCACTGTGTCACCTGCAGGGGGAGCGACAGACTCATAGATCCCATCTATCTGTGTTACTGTGTCACCATGCAGGGGGAGGGACATGCTCATAGCTTGCTTTTGTCTATGTCACTGTGTCACCTGCAGGGGGAAGGACAGACTCATAGCTCCATTCTGACTGTGTCACTGTGTCCCCTGCAAGGGGAGAGACAGACTCATTGCTCCCTTCTGTCTGTGTCACTGAGTCACCTGCAGGGGGGGGGAAGCAGACTCATAGCTGCCATCTGTATGTTTCACCCTGCAGGGGGAGGTACATACTCATAGCTCCCTTCTGTCTGTGTCACTGTGTCACCTGCAGGGGGGGGGGGGGGCAGACTCATAGCTGCCATCTGTATGTCTCACTGTTTCACCCTGCAGGGGGAGGTACATACTCATGGCTCCCTTCTGTCTATGTCACTGTGTACCCCTGCGGGGGAAGTTACAGACTCATAGCTCCCCTCTGTCTGTGTCACTGTGTCCCCTGCAGGTGGAGGGACAGACTCATAGCTCCCTTATGGCTGTGTCACCCTGCAGGGAGAGGGACAGACACATAGCTCCCTTCTGTCTGTGTCACCCTGCATGGGAGGGACAGACTCATAGCGACCTTCTGTCTATTTCACTGTGTCACCCTGCAGGGGGAGGACAGACTCATAGCTCCCTTCTGTCTGTGTCACTGTGTCACCCAGCAGGGGTAGTGACAGACTCATAGCTCCCTTCTGTCTGTGTCACTGTGTCACCCTGAAGAGGAAGGGACAGACTAATAGCTCCCATCTGTCTGTGTCACTGTGTCCCCCTGCAGGGGGAGTGACAGACTCATAGCTCCCTTCTGACTGTGTCACTCTGAAGAGGAAGGGACAGACTCATAGCTCCCGTCTGAAAAAGGTTTGTGGAGCAAGCGAGTTAACCTGGAATATATCTCACATTGCAGTTTTTTAACCTTGTATGTGTTTATGTTCACTATTTTAAATGTATCAATAAAAGTTATATTTTACTCCTTGGATAATCTTTCCATTTAGTCTGGACAAAGAGTGCTGGAATTGCATTCTTTTAGTGGAACTCTCTTGCTCCACAAACCTTTTTCAGTCAATTAACTAGTGCAAAGCACCACCTCTCTCAAACATACTGATGTACAGCTCAGTATTTTTGAGCAAATACACATTCAAATAGTATAACCATAGTGGGGATTGCCTAATATAGTGCCATTGTTTATTGTGTCGTTTAAATCATAGCTCCCGTCTGTCTGTGTCACCCTGCAGGGGGAGGGACAGACTCATAGCTCCCTTCTGTCTGTGTCACTGTGTCACCCTGCAGAGGGATTGACAGACTCATAGCTCTCTTCTGTCTGTGTCACTGTGTCACCCTGCAGGGGGAGGGACAGACTCATAGCTCCCTTCTGTCTGTGTCACTGTGTCACCCTACAGAGGGATTGACAGACTTATAGCTCCCTTCTGTCTGTGCCAATGTGTTACCCTGCAGGGAGGAACATACTCATAGCTCCCTTCTGTCTATGTCACTGTGTCACCTGCAAAGGGAAGGGGTAGACTTACAGATCTTATCTGTCTGTGTCATTGTGTCACCCTGAACAGGGTGTTTCTCATATACACATACCTGAAGATGTTGAGTTTGTCTGTGCCTCTGTAAGGAAAAGAAAAGGAAAATGAAACTGGTTATACTGAAATTATTTACACTGTAAAACATATCTCTGCTTGTCTCTATCTCCACCTCTTTCTTCCTCTTATTTTTCCTACTCTATTATTTTCTTCCCCTAGCTCCCCTCTCTCTGACTCGTTCTCTGATTCTGTCTCACTCTCTCTTTCCATCTCTCAGGCTCTCCATCATTTTGCCTCTCTTAATTTGGGGGTTCTCTGTTCTGTCAGTCTACCTCTATCGACAGTTGTTTCCATTTTCTCTCACATGCCATATTTCCATTAAATTATTTAACTCTAAATAACTATGTCTCTTTATCTTTCTCTCTCTTTTTCTCTCTGTCCCTCCTTTTTTCTTTCTTTCTTTCTTTCTCTCCCTCTCTCTATCTCTCTCTCTCTCTCTCTATCCCTTTATTTCTCTCTCTCTCTCCCTCCCTCGCTCTCTTTTCCTCTCTCTATTTTTTTTCTTTCTTTCTTTCTCTCTCTCTATCTATCTATCCCTTTATTTCTCTCTCTTTCTCTCCCTCCCTCGCTCACTCTTTTTTTCTTTCTTTCTTTCTTTCTTTCTTTCATTCTTTCTCTCTCTCTCTATCTGTCCCTTTATTTCTCTGTTTCTTTCTCTCCCTCTCTCTCCCTTTTCTCCTTTCTTTCTATCCCTTTATCTCTCTCTCTCTCCCTCCCTCTCTCTCACTCACTCTCTCTTTTTCTCCTTTTTTCATTTTTTTCTTCTTCTCTTTTTCTTTCTTTTTTTCTCTCCCTGTCTCAGTCTTTCTTTCTTTCATCCATTCTTTCTCTCTCTATCTCTTTATTTCTCCCTCTCTCCCTCTCCCTCTCTCTCTTTTTTTAAATGATCTTTCTTTATTTCTCTATCTGTATCTTTTCTCTCCCTCTCTCTCTCTCTCTCTCTCTCTCTCTCTATATATATATATATATATATATATATATATATATATATATATATATATATCTTTCTCCCTCTCTCTCTCTCTCTCTCTCTCTCTCTCTTGCCTGAACTCTCTCACTTTCTTAACGTTTGACTTCTGTATCTGACTTCACTTACCTGTCATCTGCATATTCAGTATCATATAGGCAACCATAAGCCATAATCTGGCATTACACACCATACATCTGATGGCCATAGTGATCTCCAGATCATTCCAGTGGCAGTTTTTAGTCTAAACTGACAAACCTACTCCTCTGTATCTTAAGAGCTAATAAAATGGCAAGAAGCATCACAGTCACTGATTTTATGATGGGTGAGGAAATGGATATTAAACTGGCATTCTCATTTATTTATTGATTTTATTGTGATTATTCACAATAACACATTAACATGACTATATGTCAACATGCATGTTTCTGTGTATACTATATTCAATAGCAAAAGTTTAGACTGTTGTTAAAACATTCTGAAAAGTACTTATTTCAGTGCTAATTCTACTTTTACCACGTTAATGTCTTGTCTCTATAGACTTCAATGGAGCACACTGTAAAAATAAAATCTAACACTTATCGTTCAAGCACTAACCCCACACCTCATTAGACCAACAGCGATAAGCTGCAGGTAGTTATGAATATTTTACATGACAATGTTCTTCCCACAGAATTAAATGTTCTTTTTATTTTTAAATATTTATTTCTATATACTTGTTTAAATATGTATCTATACTTATATACCTATATGAATATAAAAATGTATAATTATATTTTATGTTTAAAGATATTTAACTGGAAAGGGCTCAAAAGTATATATATATACATTGTAGCCCATTCCAGTCAAATACCTTGTCATATACCAAGGGGCCTATTTTAGACTGCTGCTTCATAACTTCTGTTTCTGGCGAGCCAGAAGGAGCTTGATAAATTGACCCCCATATACAAATACACATTGTAACTATTACAAAATAAATATTAATATTTATATAATATATTTTATCCGAGTGCATTTATGAGTTTAATCGTTTATTATATTGTGTTTTTAATGTGTTTAGTGAACATTAGTTTTTTTAACCCTTACACTTTACGTTAGGTCTTCAGTCGCACTAATCCGTTTAGTGCAAAATTTATTTGCGCTCGACTACAACTGTTTACTTTCAAGTTGTAATATGTTTGTAACTTAGCACAGTCACATTGAAACGTATCACGTTCCACGCTAACATTAGCATGCCACTTATAATCTAGCCCTAAATATTTAATTCACGTTTTAATTTGTATTGATGGTGCCCAAAAAACTTACCGCTAGATTTAGAGTTCTGCGGCCTAAGGGGTGCGTTAGCTATGCGTGCTTTTTTTCCCCCGAACCTTTTAAATACCGCTGGTATTTAGAGTTCACAGAAGGGCTGCGTTAGGCTCCAAAAAGGGAGCGTAGAGCATATTTACCGCCACTGCAACTATAAATAACAGCGGTGCTTATGGACGCGGCCATAGGAAACAATGGGGCCGTTTGAGCTGAAAAAAAAACTAACACCTGCAAAAAAGCAGCGTTCAGCTCCTAACGCAGCCCCATTGTTTCCTATGGGGAAACACTTCCTATGTCTGCACCTAACACCCTAACATGTACCCTGAGTCTACACACCCCTAGCCTTACACTTATTAACCCCTAATCTGCTGGCCACGCTATCGCTGACCCCTGCATATTTTTTTTAACCCCTAATCTGCCGCTCTGTACACCGCCGCCACCTACGTTATCCCTATGTACCCCTAATCTGCTGCCCCTAACACCGCCGACCCCTATATTATATTTATTACCCCCTAATCTGCCCCCCCCCAAAGTCGCCGCTACCTACCTACAATTATTAACCCCTAATCTGCTGACCGGACCTCACCGCTACTATAATAAAGTTATTAACCCCTAATCCGCCTCACTCCCGCCTCAATAACCCTATAATAAATAGTATTAACCCCTAATCTGCCCTCCCTAACATCACCGACACCTAACTTCAAGTATTAACCCCTAATCTGCCGACCGGTCCTCACCGCTACTCTATTAAATTTATTAACCCCTAAAGCTAAGTCTAACCCTAACACTAACACCCCCCTAAGTTACAAACATTATAAAAATATTACAACAATTTTAAGCTAATTACACCTACTCTAAGCCCCCTAATAAAATAACAAAGCCCCCAAAATAAAAAAATGCCCTACCCTATTCTAAAATACAAATAGAAAAGCTCTTTTACCTTACCAGCCCTTAAAAGGGCCTTTTGCGGGGCATGCCCCAAAGAATTCTGCTCTTTTGCCTGTAAAAAAAACCATGCAATACCCTCCCCCAACATTACAACCCACCACCCACATACCCCTAATCTAACCCAAACCCCCCTTAAATAAACCTAACACTAAGCCCCTGAAGATCTCCCTACCTTATCTTCACCACGCCGGGTATCACCGATCCGTCCAGAGGAGGCTCCGAAGTCTTCATCCAAGCCCAAGCGGGGGCTGAAGAGATCCATCATCGGGCTGAAGAGGTCCATCATCAGGCTGAAGAGGTCCATCATCGGGCTGAAGAGGTCCATCATCGGGCTGAAGAGATCCATCATCCGGCTGAAGAGGTCCATCATCGGGCTGAAGAGATCCATCATCCGGCTGAAGTCTTCTATCAAGCGGCATCTTCAATCTTCTTTCTTCCGGATCCATCTTCATCCCGCCGACGCGGAACATCCATCCTGGCTGACGACTTCCAGACGAATGACGGTTCCTTTAAATGATGTCATCCAAGATGGCGTCCCTCGAATTCCAATTGGCTGATAGGATTCTATCAGCCAATCAGAATTAAGGTAGGAAAATTCTGATTGGCTGATGGAATCAGCCAATCAGATTGAGCTCGCATTCTATTGGCTGCTCCGATCAGCCAATAGAATGCAAGCTCAATCTGATTGGCTGATCAGCCAATCGGATTGAACTTGATCGGTGATACCCGGTGTGGTGAAGATAAGGTAGGGAGATCTTCAGGGGCTTAGTGTTAGGTTTATTTAAGGGGGGTTTGGGTTAGATTAGGGGTATGTGGGTGGTGGGTTGTAATGTTGGGGGGGTATTGTATGGTTTTTTTTACAGGCAAAAGAGCAGAATTCTTTGGGGCATGCCCCGCAAAAGGCCCTTTTAAGGGCTGGTAAGGTAAAAGAGCTTTTCTATTTGTATTTTAGAATAGGGTAGGGCATTTTTTTATTTTAGGGGGCTTTGTTATTTTATTAGGGGGCTTAGAGTAGGTGTAATTAGCTTAAAATTGTTGTAATATTTTTATAATGTTTGTAAATTATTTTTTTATTTTTTGTAACTTAGTTCTTTTTTTATTTTTTGTACTTTAGTTAGTTTATTTAATTGTATTTAATTGTAGGTATTTGTATGTAATTAATTTATTGATAGTGTAGTGTTAAGTTTAATTGTAGATAATTGTAGGTATTTTATTTAATTAATTTATTGATAGTGTAGTGTTAGGTTTAATTGTAACTTAGGTTAGGATTTATTTTACAGGTAATTTTGTAATTATTTTAACTAGGTAGCTATTAAATAGTTATTAACTATTTAATAGCTATTGTACCTGGTTAAAATAAATACAAAGTTGCCTGTAAAATAAATATAAATCCTAAAATAGCTACAATATAATTATAATTTATATTGTAGCTATATTAGGGTTTATTTTACAGGTAAGTATTTAGCTTTAAATAGGAATAATTTATTTAATAAGAGTTAATTTATTTCGTTAGATAAAAATTATATTTAACTTAGGGGGGTGTTAGTGTTAGACTTAGCTTTAGGGGTTAATAAATTTAATAGAGTAGCGGTGAGGTCCAGTCGGCAGATTAGGGGTTAATACTTGAAGTTAGGTGTCGGTAAGGTTAGGGAGGGCAGATTAGGGGTTAATACTATTTATTATAGGGTTATTGAGGCGGGAGTGAGGCGGATTAGGGGTTAATAACTTTATTATAGTAGCGGTGAGGTCCGGTCGGCAGATTAGGGGTTAATAATTGTAGGTAGGTGGCGGCAACATTGGGGGCAGCAGATTAGGGGTTAATAAATATAATATAGGGGTCGGCGTGTTAGGGGCAGCAGATTAGGGGTACATAGGGATAACGTAGGTTGCGGTGGTGTGCGGTCGGCAGATTAGGGGTTAAAAAAATTTAATAGAGTGGCGGCGATGTGGGGGGGCCTCGGTTTAGGGGTACATAGGTAGTTTATGGGTGTTAGTGTACTTTAGAGCACAGTAGTTAAGAGCTTAGCTCTTAACTCCTGGCTTTTTGCTGCGGCTGGAGTCTTGTCATTAGATTTCTAACGCTCACTTCAGCCAAGACTCTAAATACCGGCGTTAGAAAGATCCCATTGAAAAGATAGGATACGCAATTGACGTAAGAGGATCTGCGGTATGGAAAAGTTGCGGCTGCAAAGTGAGCGTTAGACCCTTTCCTGACTCTAAATACCAGCGGGCGGCCAAAACCAGCGTTTGGAGCCCCTAACGCTGGTTTTGATGGCTAACGCAGAACTCTAAATCTAGCGGTTAGGTTTGTAAGTCATTTGTACACACAACCTAAAGTTAAAGATATCTGTAAAACTAATTGTAAACCAAACATGGTTCACTCATCTATGCCTAATGGACTCCTGATATCATTGTATTGATCGTAAGCCATATCATGGATAGCTCTCTGCTGCTCCAATATACATTCCAGCATATGCAAGGTCAAGTGCCACCTAGTAGTTATGTGTTTCTAAATACGGTGCTGGGGATTCCCTGCCCTCTCCTGTTCCTGCCTATGAAGCTTATTGTGGAGGATATGAGCCAAACAACGCAAACTGATATAGTAACCCCCACGGAGATCCTACACCAGATTGGCTGCTCCATCTGTGACATTAAAACCCATTTCCACTTTTGCAGCATGTGTATGCTGTTAATCACACAGCTATGCCCCACTGCTATATTATTAATTAGCAAAACACTCTAAAAAGATCCTAGAAGACAAATCAACAGATGGTGCCCATAGCGTAGTATAGTCTAGCAAGATGAAAGCAACAAACAATGGATGGAAATTCACTCACATTTGTTGAAGCACTGCCAAGTGCTATATGTGCAGGTCAGATATTCAGGAGTAGTCTGGCTAACTCGTCTCTCATATCAGGAACTAGAATATAAGTCTCTTTCCCAAAGGCAGACGATAAAAACTGAATCCCAGGTCTGGTATGATGTTGGTTAATTTAACTGCATGAATCCCAAATCCAATAAAATGTGCAAAGGATGTTTAAATATAAAAATGTATTTAATATATCAAAATACATCAACAGCGACGCGTTTCACAGTATTACACTGTTTCATCGGGCTGATCTTATTAATTAACTTCAGCTACAACTCTTTAACAATAAAATAAAAAAATATATATTGTTCCCTGGTCCCCAGAATGAAACATATTTGCAGTATGTGTGCGGTTTACACTGCACTTCAAGAAAAAATGTGTTCTGCACAATTTAGAGCAAATAAACAGCACAGCAACCTGGGAAAGATACACACCACTGCACTGCTCAAAATGACTATAAGATGGCTGATGTTGACTAGACTAACACCTCACTAATGGCTAGATTTAGAGTTCTGCATTAGCCATCAAAAGCAGTGTTAAGGGGTCCTAACGCTGGTTTTGGCTGGCCGCTGGTATTTAGAGTCAGACAGGAAAGAGTCTAACGCTCACTTTCAAGCCGCGACTTTTCCATACCGCAGATCCCCTTACGTCAATTGCGTATCCTATCTTTTCAATGGGATCTTCCTAACGCTGGTATTTAGAGTCTTGGCTGAAGTGGGCGGTAGACCCTCTACCAACAATACTCCAGCCGCAGAAAAAAGTCAGTAGTTAAGAGCTTTATGGGCTAACGCCGGTTTATAAAGCTCTTAACTACTGTGCTCTTAAGTACACTAACACCCATAAACTACCTATGTACCCTTAAACCGAGGCCCCCCCCACATCGCCGCCACTATAGTAAATATTTTTAACCCCTAATCTGCCAACCGCACACCGCCACCACCTACATTATCCCTATGAACCCCTAATCTGCTGCCCCTAACATCGCCGACCCCAACGTCGCCGCTACCTTACCTACACTTATTAACCCCAAATCTGCTGACCAGACCTCGCCGCTACGCTAATAAAGTAATTAACCCCTAAACCGCCGCCTCGCAAACCCTATAATAAATAGTATTAACCTCTAATCTGCCCTCCCTAACATCGCCGCCACCTAACTTCAAGTATTAACCCCTAATCTGCCGACCGGACCTCGCCGCTACTATAATAAATGTATTAACCCCTAAAGCTAAGTCTAACCCTAACCCTAACACCCCCCTAAATTAAATATAATTGTAATCTAACGAAATAAATTAAATATTATTAACTAAAGTATTCCTATTTAAATCTAAATACTTACCTGTAAAATAAACCCTTATATAGCTACAATATAACGAATAATTATATTGTAGCTATTTTAGGATTTATATTTATTTTACAGGCAACTTTGTATTTATTTTAACTAGGTACAATAGCTATTAAATAGTTATTTACTATTTAATAACTACCTAGTTAAAATAATTACAAAATTACCTGTAAAATAAATCCTAACCTAAGTTACAATTAAACCTAACACTACACTATCAATAAATAAATTAAATCAATTAACTACAGGTACCTACAATTACCTACAATTAAATAAACTAAACTAAATTACAAAAAAAACAAACACTAAATTACAAAAAATAAAAAAAGATTACAAGAATTTTAAGCTAATTACACCTACTCTAAGCCCCCTAATAAAATAACAAAGCCCCCCAAAATAAAAAATTTCCCTACCCTACCCTAATCTAAATTAAAAAAGTTAACAGCTCTATTACCAGCCCTTAAAAGGGCTTTTTGCGGGGCATGCCCCAAAGAAATCAGCTCTTTTGCCTATAAAAAAAACACAATACCACCCCCCAACATTACAACCCACCACCCACATACCCCTACTCTAACCCAAACCCTCCTTAAATAAACCTAACACTACCCCCCTGAAGATCTCCCTACCTTGAGTCGTGTTCACCCAGCCGGGCACCGATGGACCAAAAGAGGACATCCGGAGCGGCAGAAGTCTTCATCCTATCCGGGCAGAAGAGGACATCCGGACCGGTAGACATCTTCATCCAAGTGGCATCTTCTATCTTCATCCATCCAGAGCGGAGCCATCTTCTTCCAGCCGACACGGATCCATCCTTCTTCCACGACGCCTACTCGCCGAATGAAGGTTCCTTTAAATGACATCATCCAAAATGGTGTCCCTCGAATTCCGATTGACTGATAGGATTCTATCAGCCAATCGGAATTAAGGTAGGAAAAATCTGATTGGCTGATTGAATCAGCCAATCAGATTGAGCTCGCATTCTATTGGCTGATCAGAACAGCCAATAGAATGCAAGCTCAATCTGATTGGCTGATTGGATCAGCCAATCGGATTGAACTTGAATCTGATTGGCTGATTCAATCAGCCAATCAGATTTTTCCCACCTTAATTCCGATTGGCTGATAGAATCTTATCAGCCAATTGGAATTCGAGGGACGCCATCTTGGATGACGTCATTTAAAGGAACCTTCATTCGGCGAGTAGGCGTGGTGGAAGAAGGATGGATCCGCGTCGGCTGGAAGAAGATGGCTCTGCTCCGCTCCGGATGGATGAAGATAGAAGATGCCGCTTGGATGAAGATGTCTACCGGTCCAGATGTCCTCTTCTGCCCGGATAGGATGAAGACTTCTGCCGCTCCGGATGTCCTCTTTTGGTCCATCGGTTCCCGGCTGGGTGAACACGACTCAAGGTAGGGAGATCTTCAGGGGGGTAGTGTTAGGTTTATTTAAGGGGGGTTTTGGTTAGAGTAGGGGTATGTGGGTGGTGGGTTGTAATGTTGGGGGGTGGTATTGTGTTTTTTTTTACAGGCAAAAGAGCTGATTTCTTTGGGGCATGCCCCGCAAAAAGCCCTTATAAGGGCTGGTAATAGAGCTGTTAACTTTTTTAATTTAGATTAGGGTAGGGAAATTTTTTATTTTGGGGGGCTTTGTTATTTTATTAGGGGGCTTAGAGTAGGTGTAATTAGCTTAAAATTCTTGTAATCTTTTTTTATTTTTTGTAATTTAGTGTTTGTTTGTTTTTGTAATTTAGTTTAGTTTATTTAATTGTAGGTAATTGTAGGTACTTGTAGTTAATTGATTTAATTTATTTATTGATAGTGTAGTGTTAGGTTTAATTGTAACTTAGGTTAGGATTTATTTTACAGGTAATTTTGTATTTATTTTAACTAGGTAGCTATTAAATAGTAAATAACTATTTAATAGCTATTGTACCTAGTTAAAATAAATACAAAGTTGCCTGTAAAATAAATATAAATCCTAAAATAGCTACAATATAATTATTCGTTATATTGTAGCTATATTAGGGTTTATTTTACAGGTAAGTATTTAGATTTAAATAGGAATACTTTAGTTAATAATATTTAATATATTTCGTTAGATTAAAATTATATTTAATTTAGGGGGGTGTTAGGGTTAAACTTAGCTTTGGGGGTTAATACATTTATTATAGTAGCGGCGAGGTCCGGTCGGCAGATTAGGAGTTAATACTTGAAGTTATGTGGCGGCGATGTTAGGGAGGGCAGATTAGGGGTTAATACTATTTATTATAGGGTTTGCGAGGCGGGAGTGCGGCGGTTTAGGGGTTAATAGCTTTATTAGAGTAGTGGCGAGGTCCGGTCGGCAGAGTAGGGGTTAATAAGTGTAGGTAAGGTAGCGGCGACGTTGGGGGGGGAGATTAGGGGTTAATAAATATAATATAGGGGTCGGCGATGTTAGGGGCAGCAAATTAGGGGTACATAGGCATAATGTAGGTTGCGGCGGTGTACGGAGCGGCAGATTAGGGGTTAATAATATAATGCAGGTGTCAGCGATAGCGGGGGCGGCAGATTAGGGGTTAATAAGTGTAAGGTTAGGGGTGTTTAGACTCGGGGTTCATGTTAGGGTGTTAGGTGCAGACTTAGAAAGTGTTTCCCCATAGGAAACAATGGGGCTGCGTTAGGAGCTGAACGCTGCTTTTTTTGAGGCGTTAGGTTTTTTTTCAGCCCAAACTGCCCCATTGTTTTCTATGGGGATATCGTGCACGAGCAAGTTTTAGCTGCTTACCGCTACCGTAAGCAACACTGGTATTGAGGGTTGAAGTGGCGGTACATTAGGCTCAACGCACCCTTTTTGGAGCCTAACGCAGCCCCTCAGACAACTCTAAATACCAGCGTTGTCTTAAGGGTGCGTTGGGAAAAAAAGCGGCGTTAGCTACGCGGGTCTTTACCGACAAAACTCTAAATCTAGCTGAAAGATAGGTTAACAGTGGATTTGACAAACCTGATTTGGATTTAATGCCTGACTTGAGGGCCTTCATATCAATCATTTGGTGATGCTCTGTCATGATTGGACAGGGGCAGTTGTAAACAAGAATGGTCAGACCCTCTGTACATCACTGCAAATGAAGGAGCTCATTTGTCAAACAATTTAAATTCCTTCCCCTTCTCCCATGTTCTCTGGCCATTTTTGTGGCATCAAAAGTTTCTAACAAAAACAAAACAAATGACTAATAAACATGTAACATTTTTTTTTACATATGAATTTAGGTTCCATTTTTATTTGTCTCCTTGGTAAGCCGCCGAAGGGACACCCAATATTCAGACGAATATGGATTTGTACGAAAGCGAATGCACATGACTAATATACGCACACATATAAATATCTAAATACAAATCCTTAGTGCCTATCATCTATCTATCTATCTATCTATCTATCTATCTATCATCTATCTATCTATCTATCTATCATCTATCTATCATCAATCTATCTATCTATCTATCTATCTATCTATCTATCTATCTATCTATACATACATATATAGAAAGAAATGCTTAAAGGGACTTTAAACACTAAATATATTTTATAATCATAATATTGATGTTATGCCCCACCTCCCTTTTGTTATAGATGCCGCCATGTTGAAATCTAGATTTCACTACATACCAGTGCTAAATAGGGATGGGCGAATGTGCTGAAAGTTTTCTTCGTTTGGTAGAACGAATAGTCCTGTGGCAATTGGTTTTTGACAATTTGAATGATTCTATTTTGAATATTGCATAATTTAAATATTTCATTAAAAGAGAGCATTAGAGATAATATTACAAATATATTTTTTTAAATTTGAATATTACATAATTCAAATCGAATTATTAGAAAAATTTGAATCAAATATTACATTAAGCAAAGCATTAGAAATACTATTACATTAGATATATAGATAGATAGATAGATAGATAGATAATATAGATAGATAGATAGATAGATAGATAGATAGATAGATAGATAGATAGATAGATGATAGATAGATAGATAGATAGATAGACAGACAGACAGACAGACGATAGATAGATAGATGATAGATAGATAGATAGATAGATAGATATAGATAGATAGATAACTACAACTATCTATGACTGCTTTTTGTTTAACGCTGCGCCATCAATCGTCTATCTACTTGTCTGTCTGTAATATTTCCATTTAAAGCTTAGATAGAAGAACAATCAAAACACTGAAAACTTTGATGACTAAATAAATTTGAAATCAATAATCTAAATTTAATTTCATTTTATAGTTTAACAGCACGCATATGGCATGTAAATATATAAGTGCTGCCAAATAAAAATCTTTTACAAATGTTCACATCATGAAGTGTAATGCTAATAAATACATATATATATACTGTATATATATATATATATATATATATATATATATATATATACATATATATATATTTATATATATATATATATTTATATATATATATATATATATATATATATAAATATATTTATCTAAAATACTTCTATATATATAATACCCCTACATATATTTACAGTATCTCACAAAAGTGAGTATACCCCTCAAATTTTTGTAAATATTTTATTATATCTTTTCATGTGACAACACAGAAGAAATTACACTTTGCTGCAATGTAAAGTAGTGAGTGTATAGCCTGTATAACAGTGTAAATTTCATAACTCACAGCACTTCATGTCTAAACCGTTGGCAACAAAAATGAGTACACCCCTAAGTGGAAATGTCCAAATTGGTCCCAATTAGCCATTTTTCCTCCCCGGTGTCATGTGACTCGTTAGTGTTTCAAGGTCTCAGCTGTGAATGGGGAGCAGTTATGTTAAATTTGGTGTTATTTGGTGTTATCTCTCTCATACTGGTCACTGGAAGTTCAGCATGGCACCTCATGGCAAAGAACTCTCTGAGGATCTGAAAAAAATAATTGTTGCTCTACATAAAGATGGCCTAGGCTATAAGAAGATTGCCAAGACCCTGAAACTGAGCTGCAGCCTGGTGGGCAAGAGCATACACCAGTTTCACAGAACAGATTCCACTCAGAACAGGCCTCGCCATGGTCATCTAAAGAAGTTGAGTGCACATGCTCAGCGTCATATTCAGAGGTTGTCTTTGGGAAATAGATCTATGAGTGCTGCCAGCATTGCTGCAGAGGTTGAAGGGGTGGGGGGGTCAGCCTGTCAGTGCTCAGACCATACGCCGCACACTGCATCAAATTGGTCTGCATGGCTGTCGTCCCAGAAGGAAGCTTCTTCTAAAGATGATGCACAAGAAAGCCTGCAAACAGTTTGCTGAAGACAAGCAAACTAAGGACATGGATTACTGGAACCATGCCCTGTGGTCTGATGAGACCAAGATAAACGTATTTAGTTCAGATGGTGTCATGTGTGGCAGCAACCAGGTGAGGAGTACAAAGACAAGTGTGTCTTGTCTACAGTCAAGCATGGTGGTGGGAGTGTCATGGTCTGGGCCTGTATGAGTGCTGCCGGCACTGGGGAGCTACATTTCATTGAGGTAACCATGAATGCCAACATGTACTATGACATACTGAAGCAGAGCATGATCCCCTCCCTTTGGAGACTGGGCCACAGGGCAGTATTCCAACATGATAACGACCCCAAACATACCTCCAAGATGACCACTGCCTTGCTAAAGAAGCTGAGGGTAAAGGTGATGGACTGGCTAAGCAGGTCTCCAGACCTAAACATGGAGGTGGGGGAGTGCAAGATCTCTAACATCAACCAGCTCTGGTATGTCATCATGAAGGAGTGCAAGAGGACTCTATGGGCAATCTGTGAAGCTCTTGTGAACTCCATGCCCAAGAGGGTTAAGGCAGTGCTGGAAAATAATGGTAGCCACACAAAATATTGACACTTTGGGCCCAATTTGGAAATCTCCACTTAGGGGTGTACTCACTTTTGTTGCCAACAGTTTAGACATTAATGGCTGTGTGTTGAGTTATTTTGAGGGGGCAGCAAATATTCACTGTTATACAGGCTGTACACTCACTACTTTACATTGTAGCAAAGTGTAATTTCTTCAGTGTTGTCACATAAAAAGATATAATAAAATATTTACAAAAATGTGAGGGGTGTACTCACTTTTGTGACATACAGTATGTGTGTGTATATATATATATATATATATATATATATATATATATATATATATATATATATATATATATATATATATATATATAGTTGTGCTCATAAGTTTACATACCCTGGCAGAATTTATGATTTCTTGGCCATTTTTCAGAGAATATGAATGATAACACAAAAACTTTTCTTTCACTCATGGTTAGTGTTTGTCTGAAGCCATTTATTATCAATCAACTGTGTTTACTCTTTTTAAATCATAATGACAACAGAAACTACCCAAATGACCCTGATCAAAAGTTTACATACCCTGGTGATTTTGGCCTGATAACATGCACACAAGTTGACATAAATGGGTTTGAATGACTATTAAAGGTAACCATCCTCACCTGTGATCTGTTTTCTTGTAATTAGTGTGTGTGTATAAAATGAGTTTCTGGACTCCTGACAGACCCTTGTATCTTTCAACCAGTGCTGCACTGACGATTCTGGATTCTGAGTCATGGGAAAAGCAAAAGAATTGTCAAAGGATCTGCAGGAAAAGGTAGTTGAACTGTATAAAACTGGAAAGGGATATAAAAAGATATCCAAGGAATTCAAAATGCAAATCAACAGTGTTCAAACTCTAATCAAGAAGTGGAAAATGAGGGGTTCTGTTGAAACCAAATCACGGTCCGGTAGACCAACTAAAATTTCAGCCACAACTGCCAGGAAAATTGTTTGGGATGCAATGATAAACCCACAAATAACTTCAGGTGAAATACAGGACTCTCTGAAAACATGCGGTGTGGCAGTTTCAAGATGCACAATAAGGAGTCATTTGAAGAAAGATGGGATGCATGGTCGAGTCGCCAGAAGAAAGCCATTACTACGCAAATGCCACAAAGTATTCCGCTTACAATACGCTAAACAGCACAGAGACAAGCCTCAAGCCTTCTGGCACAAAATCATTTGGATTGATGAGACCAAAATTGAGCTTTTTGTCCACAACCATAAACGCTACATTTGTAGAGGAGTCAACAAGGCCTATGATGAAAGGTACACCTGTCATGTGTCTTGGTTGTGGGATCATGTCTCTTTAAGGGAAGTCTATAAATTCCCAGGATTCCTATGGTTTATTGCCAATAGTTCTAAGTGGTGTAGCAAAAGGGTTCTCTGCACTGAACCGGTATATCCCCCAAGAACATTCAACAGCTCTTCAGCTGTCTAAAGCCTGCAAATCTTTCCACACTATCATTGGATTTAAAGACATTAACATTGGAACTGTTTTCAGCCATTTATTTCAACATTCAAAACCAACAAACTTTCTCATCTGTGTTATATTTCCATGTATCAAGGACTACAGAGATTGTGGACAAAGTATTTCCTAACAATTTATATACACAGTTCTCATACAACTTATCCTCTCTAAAGTTGACTTTATATTATCTTTATCACGCTAATTGGATTGTTTGTTTCTACTGCGTGCTAGAGAGCATTGTACACTCTCCCTTCACAGAGCCTGTCAGCGTTTCCATGCATCTCATTGGTTTGACACCACACACCCCCAGGGTGACGTCACAAGCTCTCCGCTGCACTCTCCTTCACAGACAAACTCTGCAACACAAAGAAACGCTTATCTAAGCATAACATCATAAATAACTCAAGATAAAACAGTCATTTAAAGCTATACTATCAGCTTTAACTCATCATTCTCAGCACTTACTAAACTTGAATGAACTGCTCCTTTGTGCTTTAATTACAAGTCAACAGTTAACTATTTCCTCTCCTGTAACCAACTAATCAGGAGACATCCAAATATTTTCCTTCTTTTTCTCTCTGAGGTTAACTCTGCAGTTGTGATCCAATTAGAGATATTACTTGATTACTGAATTAAGTATTTGTTACCTTGCATTACTATTGGCCATAAAAAAGAAAAATGGATCCAGCAGACATACCTACAGTTGTTTATAACTTAAGTCAGCGTGTGGGTCAATTAACACAAGTTCTTAAAGAGGTACAATTTCAAAATGAAACTCTACACAATATGATCAAAGATAATACCCCTGAGCCCCAGGTTTCAATGCCTGAAAAATTCTCTGGAGATCGTTCTTTGTTTAGACAATTTAGGAATTCTTGTTATTTACTTTTTCAAATGAGACCAAAGACTTACTTTAATGAGAGAATTAAAGTGATGACGGTCATTTCATTTTTGAGAGATGAGCCCCGCAGTTGGGCAGATATGTTTTTTGAAAACGATGACCCAGTACTTAGATATTTATCTGATTTTTTTTCTCAAATGAGTACCCTCTATGAAGACACACAAAAGCAAATTACTGCAGAAAATTTAATGTGTTCTTTAAAACAAGGTCGCAGACCAGTAGAAGAATACCTCACTGAATTTAAACTTTATTCAAAGGATTCCGAATGGAGTGATGTGGCTCTTCGCAATCAGTACTGTATTGGTCTTAGTGATGCACTGAAGGATGAATTAACTCGTGCAGAGACTCCTAGATCTTTACAAGGTTTGATTGAGCTCACCATCAAGATTGATAGGCGCCTTAGGGAAAGGCGAGCTGAAAGACAACACTCAGATGCTCCACATCGCATTCATACCTCTCACTCCCCTGCCTCAAACACAAAGGAGTCACCTGTTCCGATGGAGATTGGTTTCATCAAGGGACCTTTGTTGCCTGAAGAAAGGTTACGCAGGAGGAGAATGAATTTATGTATGTATTGCGCTTCTCCATCCCACTCTGTCAGAGAATGCACAGTTCTGCAACGACAAAAACCTAGTAAGTTATCTCCTGTTACAAATTGTTTTTCAAATCGTAACATTGATTCAGCTTATTGTTCTTTATCTATTTCTTTGCAGTGGGCTCGCCAGGCAGTATCAACTAACGCCATCATTGACTCCGGAGCTCAGTCCAATTTCATTGATGTTAACTTGATTAAAAATAATAAAATACCACTGCAAAAGAAAAATACTCCAATCTCCATCCGTGTTATTGATGGTTCCGTTGTTACTCTCATTACTCATGAAACTGTTCCATTAATGATGATTACTTCCACAGGTCATTCTGAGTTGATTACTTTCGATGTTATTCCATCTCCTCTTTTTCCGCTAGTACTAGGTTGAGGATGGCTACAGAAACATCAACCCAATATCTTCTGGAAGGAATTACGTGTTGAGTTCATATCCATGTACTGTAAAGAAAATTGTATTCCTTATCAAACCTCTAGTCAAGTTGAAGTAGTACTTAACCTCAACATACCAGATGTTTACAAGGATTATATTGATGTGTTTGATAAGAAAGAAGCCGACACTTTACCACCTCACCGCATCTATGATTGCCCCATAGAATTACTACCTGGGTCCTCAATTCCATTCGTGCACATATACCCATCTCACAACCCGAACTTGAACATCTGAAGATTTATTTGGACGAAAACCTAAAGAAAGGTTTTATCAGACCGTCAACTTCTCCTGCAGGTGCTGGCATATTTTTTGTCAAAAACAAAGATAATTCTCTTCGACCAATTATAAACTATCGTTAACTTAACAAAAGGACCATTAAGAATAGGTATCCTCTACCATTGATTCCAGAGATGGTTAAGAGGCTTAGCGAAGCGAAGATATATATTCAAAGCTTGATCTAAGAGGTGCCTATAATGTTGTACGCATTCGTAAGGGTGATGAGTGGTTGACCGCTTTCCAGACACACTATGGCCTTTTTGAATATCTCGTGATGCCTTTTGGCCTATGTAACGCCCCAGCCACGTTCCAATGTTTCATCAACGACATCTTCAGAGACCTGTTGGACGTGTGCTTGGTGGTATATTTAGACGACATCCTTATATATTCAAGAGATTTACAAGAACATCAGAAGCATGTTCGTTGGGTTTTGGATAGACTTCGCACTCATCATCTCTTTGCAAAACCTGAAAAATGTCTGTTCCATGTTACAGAACTCTCCTTCTTAGGGTATCAAATCACACCAAAAGGACTAAGAATGGAAGATAACAAAGTTGATGCTATCATAAATTGGCCTATTCCCACTTCTAAAAAAGAAGTTCAACGTTTCATTGGGTTTTCTAATTTCTACCGGAAATTTATCAAAGGTTTCTCCCAGATTGTTAAACCCCTCACTATTCTCACCGGTAATCAGTCAAGTTTTGTTTGGAATGAAGAGGCACAAGCAGCTTTTTCGTTACTCAAGAAATCATTTTCCTCAGCTCCCATACTTCATTTTCCTAACCCAGATTTACCTTATATCCTTGAAGTTGATGCTTCTAACTACGCAATTGGCGCCATACTATCCCAACAGGATTCACCCTCTGATCCTATTCATCCAGTGGCATTCTTTTCAAAATTAATGTCAGCTCCCGAGAGTAATTACTCCATAGGAGAGAAAGAACTCTTAGTCATTAGGAAGTCATTAGAACACTGGCGTCATCTATTAGAAGGTACTACTATTCCCATAACCATCTATACCGACCACCGTAACCTTGAATACCTACAATCAAGTAAGACTCTTTCTGCAAGACAACTCAGATGGAGTTTGTATTTCACCAGATTCAATTTCCATATTACCTATCGTCCAGGTTCAAAGAATGGCAAAGCTGATGCTCTTTCAAGATCAACTAAACCTCCTACAGATGATATTCCACCACAAACAATTATTTCAACAAAACATTTCCTTGGTCTTACTCATCTTTCTAATGATGCTATTCATTCCTCTCAACAACAAGATAATTCTTTACCAAACGAGATTCTACATATGGGCAATGATGGGTTGTACTATTATGAAGACAAGATTTACATTCCACCTAACCTCAGGTCTACTTTGACTGAAACTCACCATGATTCTCCTCTAGCAGGACACCCTGGTATGGCAAGAACTATCGAATTGATCAGAAGGAATTATTGGTGGCCTAACATGACCTCTTATGTGAAGGATTTCATTAATTCATGTCAGATTTGTGCCACCCTAAAACCGCAGAAATTCCATCCATATGGCTTCCTAAAACCTCTACCCATACCTTCACGTCCATGGAACACGGTTGGAATGGATTTTATTGTTGATTTGCCACCCTCATCTAATTACAATACAATTTTAGTAGTCGTGGACTTACTCACGAAGATGGCACATTTCATTCCGTACAAAAAACTTCCTACTGCATCACAAACTGCTCATTTATTCATGAAAGAAGTGGTTAGATTACATGGTATACCTAATATCATTGTTACGGATCGGGGTACTCAGTTCACCTCAAAGTTCTGGAAAGAACTTTGTTCCATACTTAAAATTAAACACCGCTGCAGCACTGCCTACCACCCACAGACAAATGGGCAGACGGAGAGGGTAAACCAGTGGTTGGAACAGTATATACGCTGTTACTGTTCTTTCCAACAGGACCATTGGTCAGATAATTTATATACTGCAGAGTTTGCATATAACAATTTACAGAATGCTTCCACTAAATGTTCCCCGTTTTTCGCTAACTATGGATTCCATCCAGTTTTCCAGTTATATACTCATTCACCAACCTCTTCGCCTCATGTTGATGATACCGTTAATTCACTTGCTGATACCTTCTTACAACTACAGGAGAACATTAAAGCAGCACAGGATCAACAAAAATATTATTATGATAGCAAAAGAAGATGTCCTCCTAAGTACAAAGTAGGTGACAAAGTGTGGTTATCAACCAAGCATTTAAAATTGAAAACACCTTCCAAAAAGTTTTCTCAGTTGTTCATTGGACCTTTTACAATAACTGCTATCATAAACAATAATGCTGTTAAATTGGATCTGCCATCAAGCTATCGTATTCATTTGACATTTCATGTCTCGCTCCTTAAACCATTCTATCCAACCAGACAGCAGACATCTGTTGATATACCCAGCCAAATCTTGAATGATGAAGACATTTATGAAGTCAAGTCTATCTTGGATTCTCGTTGGCAAAACGGTTCTTTACAGTATTTGGTGCGCTGGAAAGGTTTCTCCTCTGAGGACGATACTTGGGAGCCTTCTTCTCATCTTAATGCTTCCCGTTTGGTTTCCCGTTTCCACCAATCTCATCCAGATAAGCCTGCTCTGTTGGCTGCGGTGCAGCCCCTTTGACGGGGGGACCTGTCATGTGTCTTGATTGTAGGATCATGTCTCTTTAAGGGAAGTCTACAAATTCCCAGGATTCCTATGGTTTATTGCCAATAGTTCTAAGTGGTGTAGCAAAAGGGCTCTCTGCACTGAACCGGTATATCCCCCAAGAACATTCAACAGCTCTTCAGCTGTCTAAAGCCTGCAAATCTTTCCACACTATCATTGGATTTAAAGACATTAATATTTGAACTGTTTTCAGCCATTTATTTCAACATTCAAAACCAACAAACTTTCTCATCTGTGTTATATTTCCATGTATCAAGGACTACATAGATTGTGGACAAGGTATTTAAAAACAATTAATATACACAGTTCTCATACAACTTATCCTCTCTAAAGTTGACTTTATATTATCTTTATCACGCTAATTGGATTGTTTGTTTCTACTGCGTGCTAGAGAGCATTGTACACTCTCCCTTCACAGAGCCTGTCAGCGTTTCCACGCATCTCATTGGTTTGACACCACACACCCCCAGGGTGACGTCACAAGCTCTCCGCTGCACTCTCCTTCACAGACAAACTCTGCAACACAAAGAAATGCTTATCTAAGCATAACATCATAAATAACTCAAGATAAAACAGTCATTTAAAGCTATACTATCAGCTTTAACTCATCATTCTCAGCACTTACTAAACTTGAATGAACTGCTCCTTTGTGCTTTAATTACAAGTCAACAGTTAACTATTTCCTCTCCTGTAACCAACTAATCAGGAGACATCCAAATATTTTCCTTCTTTTTCTCTCTGTGGTTAACTCTGCAGTTGTGATCCAATTAGAGATATTACTTGATTACTGAATTAAGTATTTGTTACCTTACAACACCATTCCTACTGTGAAATACGGAGGTGGATCGCTGATGTTTTGGGGATGTGTGAGCTACAAAGGCACAGGAAATTTGGTCAGAATTGATGGCAAGATGAATGCAGTATGTTATCAAATAGAACCCCTCATTTTCCACTTCTTGATTAGAGTTTGAACACTGCTGATTGGCATTTTTAATTCCTTGGATATCCTTTTATATCCCTTTCCTGTTTTATACAGTTCAACTACCTTTTCCCGCAGATTCCCCACAAAAGGCCCTTTTAAGGGCTATTTGTAATTTAGTGTAGGGTAGGGCTTTTCTTTTATTTTGGGGGGCTTTTTATTTTGTTAGGGGGATTAGAGTAGGTGTAATTAGTTTAAAAATCTTGTAATTATTTTATTAGTTTCTGTAATTTAGTGTTTGTTTTTTTTGTACTTTAGATAATTTTATTTAATTGTAATTAATTGTAGTTAATTTAGGTAATTAATTTAATGATAGTGTAGTGTTAGGTGTAATTGTAATTTAGGTTAGGATTTATTTTACAGGTAAATTTGTCTTTATTTTAACTAGGTAGTTATTAAATAGTTAATAACTATTTTTTTTTTAATAAATAGTTTTTATTGAGGTAAAATGGCAAACAAAAATGGAATTTCAGAAAGAGATATCATGGCAACATGCCCATTTGACATACATTAAATTTTACAAGGTGAATTGAACAAGCATGTCCTCACAATTGTAGAATCTGGACTTAACTCAGCCCAAAGGTATAACTTCAAGCCATGAGTATTACCTCATTTTTACATAAGTGCGTGGACAGAGGACAAATAAAACAACTCCAAACAGCTAGCTGGGTGTAAGCCTAGTTTCAATGACCAAAATAAAACCTTGTGCAGGCTTATGCTTGTCCCTGGAGTATTCAGCTGATCCATTAGCTAAGTAACATAACAATCAAGAGTGGTTAAATAAAGGTGGGAAAGGGTGTCTCCCCAATTGGATTCATTCCTCAGGTTATCTCCATTACACCGGCCGATGGTACATACATGAGGGGTGGGCCTACCCCAGATACATATGTTGAAGTGGTAATGGTTGAAAGCAGAACTTTCCTGCAAGGCAACAGGGCAGAGAAGTAGAGAGGGGAACTGAGGAGAAGAGGGGAGTGGGGGGAAAGAGAGAGAAGAAAAAAAAAAAAGGGGGGGGGGGAAAGGGAGGGCCCAATGGGGGCCTGTCTAGAAGGGCAAAGGTTTCATTTAAATTCTGTCTGTAAATACGTTCCTGTGGGAGTAAAGTCTGCACACTCACATGGTACTCTTTTCCCAGGTTTCCCAGGGTGTCCAGACCTGCCCATGTAGACCCAATTTGCCACTACAGCTCAAAGAATATTCTTCCATAGAACGGATGTATGTGACGATCTCTCTGACCATGTTAAACGGGACTTGGGAGGAACCAAGCCAGCATCTAGCGATTGCCATTTTTGTGGCCAGGAGAATAATAATACACAGTATTTTTTCTGGCTTGTTCAATTTACCTAGTCCTAGGTGAAAAAGGGCCGTATCTGATGTGAGATTGCGAAGCAAACCTAATTGGTCTAGCATTAACCCCACCCTCCTCCACACTCCCTGAACCTCCACACAACTCCACCAGACATGCAGATGCGTACCTCTACCTCCACACCCTCTCCAGCATATATCCGGCCTATGAGGGAACATCTTATGTATTTGCTCTGGGACCCTGTGCCAGCGCAACATCAATTTTACAAATAGCTCAAAGAGCGTAACGCAATGGATCGCCATTTTTGTGTGTCTGATAGCTGTCTGCCAATCCACTTCGGGATATACCTGCCCCAGTTCTCTCTCCCACTCCAGAACCCGAAACTGCTTCACAAAGCCATCCGAGCCTAGAAGCAGTTGGTAGTGGATCGTCATGGCTTTTCGGAGAGGCTTACCCACCAGCCACCTTCTCTCCCATTGAGTCAACTCTCTAGGGTTCAGTTTTGGGAATTTCCAAGCTATCAGCAAGGAAATAAATCTAAAATACTCAAAGTGGTATTTCTTAGGGATATCTATATTTGGCAAGTCAAGAGCTTGCAGAGCCAATCCACGGGGTGAGTAAAGATCGTGAATCTGCTTCACCCCCCAAGCAGACCACATCTGGAGATGTGAGTCAGGAAGACAGAGCAACAGTGCTCTTATTGAATGCACAGGCGAAGGATGAGGAGCAACCTGTGGGAGGCCATGGAGGTCCCTCCACACTCTAATACAGGCCCCAATAATAGGGTTGTCCACTCCTATAAGAACGTCCGAGTGCCTAGGGACCCAGATAAGATCCTCCAGGAGCAGTCCTGAAGGAAGTACGGCCTGCTCCAGTTGACCTCATCTAGTTTCCTCCGGCGGGACTCCCCAGGCTGTGATATGTGACAGCATAGCTGCTTCATAATATTTGCGGATGCTGGGGGCTGCAAGCCCACCGTGCAGGACAGGTTTTTGTAATTGTTGCATTGCAACCCTCGGGGGTTTACCCTGCCAGATAAATCTACTTATTATGGATTGGAGGCGCTTTAGGATATAGTTCGGGACCCTCAATGGGATACACCTGAACAGGTATGTGGCCTTGGGCAGCAAAGTCATTTTGACTGATTGGATTCTCCCAATCCATGAGATCTCATATTTAGCCCACTTTGTGGTGAGGCTTTCAAATTCTCTCAGTAGCGGGTCAAAATTAGACCGAATCACCGTCTTCGGATCAGGAGAGAGGATGATCCCCAAATGTTTTATCTGGGTTGACGACCAGTCAAATGGATAGGCTTCCTTTAGCTGGGAAAATTGTGTCGGAGGGAGATTTAGGGCCAAAGCCTCAGTCTTTGTATAGTTGAGTTTATAATAAGACATCTCTCCAAACTGCCTTAAACCATCAAAAACCGCCGGGAGGGACACCTCAGGCTCCGACACAAATAAGGTGAGATCGTCTGCAAATAACGCAAGCTTTTGCAAAGAATCATGGATTAAAAAGCCCTTAATCTTATTGTTTTGCCTAATCATGGCTGCCAGGGGCTCAATGGAAAGGACAAACAGAAGGGGGGAAAGCGGGCACCCCTGTCTAGTCCCGTTTCTGATCTCAAAAGGCTCTGAACAGAACCCCTTGCCCCTAATTCTAGCCGACGGGTTGGAGTACAGAGCCATAACCGCTTCTATGAACTGCGCCGGAAGCCCGAAGGCCCCCATAACCTCCTCCATATACTCCCACCATACCCTGTCAAATGCTTTTTCCGCATCTAGCGACAGGGCAACTAGTGGGAGCCCCAAGGATTTGGCCTCTGCAAAGATGTTTAGCAAACGACGCGTATTGTCCGAGCCTTGCCTGCCTCGCACGAATCCCACCTGATCTAAGTGTATTAGGGACGGGAGTTCCCTGCTTAAGCGGTTTGCCAAGATTTTTGAGTATATTTTAACATCCTCATTTATTAAGGAGATGGGTCTATAACTCTCACAGCGACTAGGATCCTTACCCGGTTTGGGAATGGTCACAATTTCTGCCTCTAGACATTCTTTAGGGAAACTTCTAGCCTGAAAGGCCGAGTTGAAAACAGAAACCAGAACCGGGCCAACTTCCACACTCAATTTTTTGTAAAAGATAGAAGAAAAGCCATCCGGCCCCGGCGCCTTATTCAGCTTCATTCCCTTAATTACTTGTTGCACCTCAGTGATGGTGACTGGGGCTGATAGTCTCTCCCCCGCCTTCTCAGGTACCCCGGGCAAGCCGAGGCCTCTTAAGAAGCGAGCGATGTCTTCTCTTGGAAGAGTCTGGTATCTCTCCGAAGAAGAGATTTGGTATAGCCTCCGGTAATAGTCCACGAAGGCTTCCCCAATATCTCTGGGTGAGTAGCATCTTTCGCCCCCTTTCTGAATAAAGGCGATTCTGTTAGTTAGCATTTTTTGTCGTAATCTGTTCGCTAGGAGGCGGTCCGCTTTATTGCCACTATGATAAAATTTCAATTTCAGGAATCTGAGATTCTTCTGGACCTGCTCCAATTCGAGATGGTGGATCTTTTCTTTGGTAGTATTCCACGTCCTAATATCGGAGGGAGAGACACCCTCCCCAGCCTGTTTCCTCTCTAGGGCCAGCTTACCATAGAGTTGCGCCAATGTTTCAGTTTTCTTTCCTCTGTTCTGGGATTCTCTCTTTATGAGTATCCCTCTCATGTATGCTTTCAGAGCTAGCCAGACCATGGACATTGAAGTTTCCCCATTAATATTGTTCTCAAGGAACTCAGTAATTTCCCTGGACCATTCGGGCAGGAAAATATTCTGGAACAGATGTTCAGGCAAACGCCATCTCCTTGGCCCCTCATGCGCTCCGGTCCCATCCAGAGTGACCATCACCGCATCATGATCAGACCACATGCAAGGCCCTATAGCAGAGCCACGTACTTGTCTTACTGTCCACGGGTCGCAAAAAACATAATCTATCCTGGAGAAGGAGGAGTGTGGAGCAGAATAGAAGGTATGGTCGCAAGCGTCCGGATGGAGAGCCCTCCACACATCATGGAAATCATGCTGCGCTGTCAGTTCCCTACATTTTTGGGAGAGAAAATCTCTGTTCCTGTCGCTGCCTAGGTTGGTATGTCCTCTTCTATCTTTCTCAGGATCCCAAAGCATATTAAAGTCACCTGCCAGGAGGGTATGGCCCTGCTTTATCTTGGCGACTTGGAGGAGCAATTTCCTCAGAAAGCTAACCTGGTTAGTGTTGGGTAAGTATGCCGCAACTAGCGTGTATAACACACTGTTTAAGCGGCACACACATATCACATAGCATCCCGCCGGATCGCTTGCCGTGTAGATAGGTTCATAGGCTACCTGATCCCCTATCAATATCGTCACCCCCCTAGCTTTTTTGTGGAATGTGGATGAAACGTTAACTGGGAATCTCTTTGGTTTGAATCTATCTACAGCGTCTGCAGTCCAATGGGTTTCTTGGAGGAAAGCCACATCAACCTTATGTTTTAGTAAGAATTTGAGCGCCAGACTCCTCTTAGTTGGGGAGTTCAGACCCTTGGTATTTAGGGTGCATACCCTCATGGTCAGGTCTCAACAGGGAGGTGGAGAGGAGGGAGAGAAAAAAAAAAAAAAAAAAAGGGGGGTGGGGGGGAAAGAAGAGAGATAAGAGAGAGTGTAGACTTAATAGAAAGCCCCTGTTGCCTTTGGATAGTGGAAGATAGCTACCCCTACTGGGGGTATATGGGTGGGTCTAAAGTCCCTTAATCGTAGGGTAAGAATAGCTTATCTGTTAATGATTAGTGGGGTGAGGTAAAATGTAGAATAATGGAGAGTAAATAAATAGGTAAGTAAGGGAGTAGGCAAATAAGTAGGTCAGCCGGTGTATGTAGATTTTATCCCTGTCTATAGTCAGCTCTGGAGCCTCTAGGTTTAGAGGGTATGACAAACACAAGAGAATTTTTACATTGGTGAGATAGGGAGTAAC
Source organism: Bombina bombina (assembly GCF_027579735.1). Classification (NCBI taxonomy): domain Eukaryota; kingdom Metazoa; phylum Chordata; class Amphibia; order Anura; family Bombinatoridae; genus Bombina; species Bombina bombina. The sequence continues at coordinate 584,817,143 of NC_069505.1, forward strand.
GGGATAGGGTGATGCGGCATGGGGAGGGAGGATGGAAAGGGGTGAGAATGAATGAAATGAAATAAGAATAAGTGAGGATTAAATGAGATGAAATGAGAAAATGATGAAATATGGAAAAAAGCGTTGGAAAAAGCGTTGAAAGGTGAATGATGAATGAGTGGATGAGGAGGGGCGGAGCCAGCAACAGACCCTCACCCCCCCCCAAACCTGTAATTTACTTTTTAAATATAACAAGACAACATTAGCAAAAATGCAAACATATATAGAACAGTGAAAAGAAAGCAGTGGCCCATTGTATCTTTATGAGCTCTACATAAAATCAACCTTATGATCTATTTTGTGAAGTTAACCATCATTACTCGTGGAACAGGAAGATATTCATTGATACAATTTTCATGAACCCTTCACATGGTTACTCGTACAGTCAGCCTAAGTGGGGCCCATAGGTATGACACTAAATGCACTCACAATGGCCAAACAATAGTGGACCTTATGGCAATTATTAAGTAGAGGTGGAAAATTTAATTTAAGCTCAGGTCCTAAGTTTTTCTGGACCCCCCAGAGCTCTCTTAGGCATGTATGTAATGGTATCTGGAGAAAGGACCGTGAGAGGGCTGAAGGCAAGTCAGGCCTATAAAAGCAGTGAGTCAGTCTCAGTGTTATGGGCTTCCTGGGTTCCACTCCTGGGCATTCGCCCTTAATTCTGGACTCCGTCTGTGCTGGCGGGCTGGCCCGTAATGATCCATAGGGGGCCTCCTCGGGGAGGCTGGCGGGGACCTATCTTGCTGCGGCAACTGCCACGTCCGAATAAGCTCTTGACCTTGCTGGGGGGTTAGAATGATATGCTGAGCTCCATCTTTAGTGGCTATCAACTTGGTTGGAAAACCCCACCTATATCTGATCTGGTTGTTTCTTAGAACTCTGGTGACCTCTGCATAGCTTCTCCTTTGGGTCAAGGTATAGTAGGACAGATCTGGAAACAGCGAGACCTCTCTGAATTGCCCATTGAGTTGCGGTGAGCGCAGCATTGCTCTCATCAGTTTGTCTTTGTATGAGTAATAGTGCAAGCGGGCTATAGTGTCTCTAGGTTTACCAGGGGGGAGATTTCTAGGTCTCGCCGTCCGTTGAATTCTGTCTATTCTATTCATATCTCCAGCTGTGGGCCCCAGGATCGACTGGAAAAGGCGGTGAGCATACTCCTCCAGATCCTGCGGAAGAACCGACTCAGGGATTCCTCTTAATCTTACATTATTCCGCCTGGATCTATCCTCTAGATCAGCGACTTTCGCCTCTAATGAGGACACTTGGTCTGTCAGGCTTTGCCTTTGGCCCACCCAGTTAGCATGGTCCACCATGAGGTCTTCCTGCTTCCTTTCAATGGTATCCGTTCTTTCACTGATAGAAGAAATATCACGTCTCAGGTCCTCAAACGATCTCTCCAGTTTGTCAAACCTTCTAGTGAGAGTCTGGTTCTGATTCTCGAACATACGCTGGATAGACTCCAGTGGTAAGGTCGGGGCGTCCCCCTTGCTTCTGCTTGGAGTAATGAAAGAGGAGGGTCTGCTCTCCGTATGGTCATCCAGTATGTCTGAGGTAATAGAGTGTTCATCTTCTGATCTGACGGAATCCCTTTGTCCCCTTGGGTGGAAGTGGTCCATCACAGTTTTCTTCGGCCCCAAGTTGCCCTTTTGTTTTTTCTTTGCTTGCTGCGACATAATACTTGAGACCTTCACCGCTATTATAGCCACTGCGATACTTAATGGTTTGCTGTTATCTTACTTAAGTAGATGCGTAGGGGGGGGGCACATAGGGCCCTTCTTAAACTGACATTTTATGAGCTGACGCACTTATAGGATGTAGGATTAGGTACACTGAATATAAGTCCCCCATAAAGGGGGGGGGAGCACCCCCGTCCACCAAAGGTTTAACAATAGCGGTTTTGATTTCCCTTAACCTTTTTTTTTTTTTTTTTTTTTTTTTTTATAATTATATTCTTTCTTTTTTTCCTATTCTCTTTTCTTTTTCTTTGCTGCCCTCTCCCGGGGGAGTTGTCACCATAGGACGATGTGGGAAAAAGGGAAAGGGATATGACCCGTCAGCAATGGCCTGACGGGAAAGGGGAGGAGAGGGCCCACTTACACCTATGGAGAGAGTTGGTGCTATATGTGTAAACGTGTCCCAAATTAAATCAGTAGCCCACAATTTCTAGTATCTGGTCAAAAAGAACTCCAATCCCTAACTGTAGGCGCAGGGCCTGAAGCATAGAGCACAGTAGGTTAACCAGTATAGATCTGCCTTAATTGGTACACACTTAACTATATTGCAGCACAAATAACTGCTGTAGTGATGGCCTGCAAAAAATAGATGGTTAGAAATGAAGTAAGAGATTGACCCACCCCAGTTTACAGTTGCCAACCCCTAATAAGTAGTGGATCTCAACAACAAAGAAAATCTAACCCCTACAATAGAATTGGTATGCAGGGCCACTATAAATAGTATTATGCAACTGAACCTACAGGGAGAAAGCAATAGCGTTATTAGACAAACATTGCATATATACACTCCACTTTGGGCTCAAAGCCCAAAGACTATAATGCTGGCGCAGCAGCTTAAAACACAATAACCTGCACACAATGGTTCCAGTTCATCTAGTGTGCCCTGCAGAATTATGAACTGCAAGTGTAAAAGAGTTTATTTCAGATGCTGCTTGGAGATTCAAATGTGCACAGTCTTGTATGCTAGTGTAGGTTTGTACACAAAGGGCTGGCTGTCTCTGACAAAGTGACCAAAATTATGTCTTTTGGAGGCAAAAGGATCCCGTGGGGTACAGACAACCCCACCCAGGCGATTGACCAGTGTTAATGTAATATGAGGCTTATTGTGTACTATGAAAGCAGTTCAAAAATATAACGACTGTGTGGCTTTTCTATGTTTTATAGTTTTTCCCCCCAGGCCACATGGGTTAAGCAGACCCCCACAGGGCCCTATAGGACTTTAACGCTACTCACTCAGGTATGTCCGGTGTCTTGGATGTCCCCTCTGCACTCCGCTAGCCTTCTTAGATACTCTGAGGTACTGGGGGTGGAAACCCCAGGCACTAGGGCAACTTAGGTATATAGGCCCCAGGTACAGCCGATCACTGCTTACAGAGGATGTAGAGGCGCAAGATGGCCGTTGTTCGCGCCCTTTTGCCACCGCACCGGTGTCTGATGAATGGGCTTTAGGTCTTATGCCAGGATCAAGCAGTCTGGGACGAGCAGCACCTCCAGGTGAAAGGGTCTCCTCTTGTCCTGAATCAGGTCAGGTCTCGTGTGGTCGCAAACCCCCTCTGTATATCTTCGGGTTTCAGGCACAGCGTGATCACCTCCAATAGCGCCGGTCCCTTCTGGAGAGCTGCAGGGTTGCGCCGCTTGTCTGCGACTGTTCTGTGGGGGTAGGAGGCTCCAGAGCGGGTCCCCGGCCCTCCGGAGTGAGGTGTAGGAAAGGCTGGGTATCAGGTCAGGCTTGTTGTAGCGAAGTGGCTCAGGCACAGCTGGGGTTAGCCAACGGCTGGGTAGATGAGATCTCTCAACGATCTGAAGCGGGTCCCATCCACCGTTCTTTAGCAGGGAAGGTTAGAGCTGAGCGACCCCCAGAGCGGAGCCCCGACCCTCTGGGAACCAACCTCCCTGGCTAAGTCTGTGGCTTCGGCCCAGCCCGGCTTCAGTGGCGTTGACTGTGGTAAAAAAAAAACGTCTCTGGGTGTGCAACTGCCTGTCTCTTCACTCTTGTTAGGTGTGTAGGGCTTGGGTAGTAAAGGTATATACTTTTAAAAGTAATTTGTCGGCACTTTGTGTAGGTATAGGGCTTTAGATAAGGAGAGCACCTAGCATGTGCGTCTTGCTCCAACCATAGCTGGCTCCGCCCCCCAGTTAATAACTATTTAATAACTATTGTACCTAGTTAAAATAAATACAAAGTTGCCTGTAAAATAAAAATAAACCCTAAGATAGCTACAATGTAACTATTAGTTATATTGTAGCTATCTTAGGGTTTATTTTATAGGTAAGTATTTAGTTTTAAATAGGAATTATTTAGGTAATTGTAGTAATTTTATTTAGATTTAATGTAATTATATTTAAGTTAGGGGGTGTTAGGGTTAGACTTAGGTTTAGGGGTTAATAAATTTAATATAGTGGCGGCGACGTTGGGGGCGGCAGATTAGGGGTTAATAAATGTAGGTAGGTGGCGGCGATGTTAGGGCCGGCAGATTAAGGATTCATAATATTTAACTAGTGTTTGCGATGCGGGAGTGCAGCGGTTTAGGGGTTAATATATTTATTATAGTGGCGGCGATGTCCGGTTCGGCAGATTAGGGGTTAAAACATTTTTTTAGTGTTTGAGATGTGGGGGGCCTCGGTTTAGGGGTTAATAGGTAGTTTATGAGTGTTATTGTACTTTTTAGCACTTTAATAAAGAGTTTTATGCTACGGCGTTGTAGTGTAAAACTCTTAACTACTGACTTTAAAATGCGGTACCAGTCTTGACAGGAGAGGGTCTACCGCTCACTTTTTGGAAGACTCATAATACTGGTGCTATGCAAGTCCCATTGAAAATATAGGATACAAAATTGACGTAAGTGGATTTGCGGTATTTCTGAGTCTGCCCAAAAAAGTGAGCAGTGAGCCTCTCATTTCACGACTTGTAATACCAGCGGGCGTTAAAAAGCAGCGTTGGGGGTACCTCTTAACGCTGCTTTTTAACCCTAACGCACCACTCGTAATCTAGGTGTATGTGTTGTGGCTCCTTTAAATTTACCATGGCTCAGTTATGGAACATAAAGGCACACAAACAAAAAGTTGTACTGCGGTAGAGTATTTTAGGGGATTAAAAGGATATAAAACCCCAAAATGTTCTTTCATGATTCAGATAGAACATACATTTTTAAACAACTTTCTAATTTACTTCTATTATCAAATGTTATTTGTTTTCTTGTTAACCTTTGTTAAAAAGCAAGAAGGCAATTTCAGGAGCATGCAAGTGTCTGCAGCATATTTGCAACAGTGTTATACATTAGCTAGAACACTAGATGGCAGCACTATTTTTTGTCATCAAAAGAAAAAATGTAAAGTGATTCACTCTGTGTAAGTGATAGAACAAGTAAACTATAAGTTAAAAAAAATTGTGATAAAACAATCACAGAGTATAATTTGCTGTTAGGGGAAATAAACTCTGGATGTTAATAAATCCTTAGGCAGACAACTTAACCACTACTCAGTTCCCACTACTGATTTTAAATGTATTTAAAAGTGATACACTCTATGTAAGAAATACAACAAAGCAAATATAGAATGTGATCAAACAAGCACAGTGCATAGATAGAAATGCAAAAAATATACTTCAATTTTAATTTACCACAATTGAAAATAGATATAGAAGTCCACGTTATTTTCTTGAATTCTTCAGTTATAGTAATGTCTTAGGGCGGTTTCCTCAAAAAGATAGAAACACAGACATAGTGCAAAATAGTTTACATATAAAATGATATCCCAATCCGAATGAACGGTACTCACATGGGGGTTATAGATGTTATTTAAAATCCCACTGGCATAGACCAGAACATGTATTCCAAGGATTTATTACAACATAAAAAATGTATATATTTATAAAAACAGATAAAATAAAATACAAACAAATCTTACAGAGTCCGTCACAGATTTCAATCAAGGGAATGCACCTAGGCAAAGTGTAATAGACCTGTAAACTACAGAGGTACCGTTCTTTTCCAAGTAACCCCAGTTTATCTTTAGTTACTACACCGCTCTATTTGTAACCGGCAATGTCCCATTCATCTGTTGATGCCACTCTGTGAATAATTCTCGTCTCTTCCCCTAATAGCAAATTATATTCTGTGCACTGGGTTTGTTTGATCACATTTTTTTCTTCTTATTATTATTTATTTATTTTTACTATTTTCTGCCATGTAGTTTTCCAGACATGTGCACGCTATGGGGCCGATTTATTAACGGTCTGTCGTCTGACAGACATCACTGAATGCCGACAGCATATGCATTCTTGTGAACTGCTTGTGCTGTCAATCAGCCCGATCATATAGGATTGGATGGATTGATGTCCGTAGCCGGAAGGCAGCGGACCAGTTAAGGAGCAGCAGTCTTAAGACCTGCTTCTTAACGCGGTCTTAAGACATGGGGTTCAGGATGATTTGGCCCCTATCTATCTAAGGGCTAGATTACAAGTGGAGCGCTAATTTATTGTGCATTTGTAAACAGGCAAATTTAGCCACAAATCAGCAAGCGCTACCCAGGTGCTGAACCAAAAATGGTCCGGATCCTAAGCTTACATTCCTGCTTTTCAAATAAAGATACCAAGAGGACAAAGACAAATTAATAATAGGAGTAAATTAGAAAGTTGATTAAAATTGCTGCTCATCATGAAAGAAAAAATTGGGTTTCATATCTCTTCAACGCACATCGGGTTAGCGTGACCTCAGAGCTCTGTGTCACAAAACACATCAAAAATACATTACAAAGTACTGTCACAGTCATAATAACACCATCTAATATAATTATTCAAAACAAATATTGCACAAAACGTTAAAAAAGGTCTGAGGTACTATAAAATATATATATATATATACACACATATACATGTCTATAGATGTACTATCTGATTCTAGTATGTCCCAGTGCTCCTCCAGGGATAATGAAGGAACACTGGGACATTCTAGAATCAGATAGTACCCTTCCTTTTAAAGACCTAGTAGCTCCAATGATTGGTTATAGGAGAGGAAGATAAATCAAAGACTAGTTGTTGAGACCAGTGACTATAGACCCAATTATGTATCAAAAACATGGCTGGGGTCCAATAGGAATGGGTGCTATAGGTGTAGTGGGTGTACAACATGTGGGGGAGTAGCCCAAAGTAAAAAAAAATTTCACCCATTGAGAACTAAGAAGTATAAGATCAGGTATAGGGTAACATGCACAACAAAATACATTGACTATATGCTCCATTCTCCATGTGGAATGTTTTATATTGGAAAGACCCAGGATGACTTGAGAACCAGAATGGCTAATCATCGGTCTGCGATCAGGGCAGCCCTACATTCAGGGGGCTCTGAGCAACAGGTGCTAGGCATTTTGTACATCAAAAACATACAGTGTCTGACCTAAGGTATATTATATTTGACCACATTCCCCCATTGACCGGGGGGGGGGGGTGATAGGGTTATCCTTCTTTTACAGAGGGAAAGTAAATGGATCTAGCTTCTAGATACCTTAGCACCAAAAGGTGAAAATTAGAGCTACAGTGCTTTTTGTAAACTTTCCAAGTCATGAAGATTAGAGTAGCAATACAAATCTCTAGAGGGGTTTTATGTCAAGCAATATGGAGTGTTTAAGACGATCAGTAGACAAAGGTAATATTGGCCTGTACTAGTTAGCAGTTACCATTATGCCCCAGTGTGGTTATGTCATATCTCCTGTAGCTATAAGGGACCTGTATAAAGAGTTTTTGGGATATATGGTGTTATTAACAAACCAGTAATATTATATGCCTAACAGGATGTGCCTACACTTATACTAAATAGTTAATGAGCTGACATAACTGTATATTTCAAGGATGTTTTTAATTTGAGCTTTGAATTTTTGCAGTTGACCTGTATGGGCATCTGTGACCCTGCTTGCACATGCGCAGTAGTGTGAGTTGGATGCAGCAGCATTGTTCAGAGAAAGGCAGAGTTGTAAACACTGGTGATGTGATTGTACTTAAGGGTGGTAAGTTGAACTTATTCTTGATGTATCTGAGGACGGGGGAGACCCCAAAAACATTACAAACAATAAAGAAGTATGTATGTTTCATAAACGGAGAGTGCTTTCCTGTTTTGATTGTATGTGTTTACTTCGAAATGCACCCCGGATGCTGTTATACGGTGCTTGGCTCACATTGGGATTTATGTACAGTATGTGTATATATATATATAGAACCAAGAGAAGGTAAAATATAGAGGCGCTTAGTAAAAAGAGCTAGTTACTGTATCTATAATAAGACACATATAGTACAAAAAGTCACAATATTTGACTGCTGAATAATATAGGGGGAATAAAAAAGTTAAAAAAACAGATACATATATAAAACTATCACAGTGTGTAAATTAAATTAAAATTATATTGCTAATATCAAATACCTGTAGCTATCTGTAGTATATATAGAGACTAGTCTAGCAGATGATATTGTTATTGCTAGAACACCACAGGTGACAAAAAAGGTTCGCAGTACATACAATTAGTACAGGCAATTTACAAAAGAAAAACCACAAAAATGTACATGCAGTTAGAGTCCATATGTGATACTGTTGTGCAAGAAAGGAAAAGGTGGAAATCCCAAAGTGGCGGATCACACTGTCCCCTCAGGGGGTTCTACTTACTCTCCTTTACCTCAATCTGTATGAGGTAAGTGTCGCGTGGGGTAAGTAGAAAGTCCTTCCTTGTAGTGGCAAGTATCCTATGGCTTGTTTTCTGTCTTCCAACGCTTTCACTCACATAGATGAAATGGGAAAAGCAGAAAGATAGTAATAGTGTAACCCCGTTAATATGGATTTATATGCACAATTATGTATAGAATAGCACTCACACTAGACAACCTCAAATGGATATGAGGTATTTTATTAGCATAATGAGATAAAACCAGATATTGGCATGAACAGTATTCGTATTTTGAAAACGGTTTAGTGCAAGACAAATACAGCACAGTTCAAAAGCCGTATAGTGACATAGAATATAAGTACATAGAAGTCCTAACGCGTTTCGAAGGTCTACACACATACACGACCTTCTTCTTCAGAGGAAAAATGATTACCGACTGTAAGTAAGTCCGTCGGCTTTAAAGCGGAGCTGCGACACGCCCCTATGAACTCCAATTGGATCCTCAGATCACATGACCTTCAGTTGCGAGATACAGGGTGAAGTAAGGGCTGCCAGAGTTGTTACTGGCATTAATGGAAAAGTATTGGCTGTTCAAGTAATCCGTTAGAACGACACTCTGGGGCTTGTAATAAGTTGTAAGCAGCAGTGATTTAAAAAGCCGCCCGTACAAGCGTTGTCTACACTTATACAACTGACAAATTAGAACACCCTTAGTAGACAACCAATAGCACATGTTGCTTATAGTAATTACATCGGAAACATACATTGGTACGCAAGGTTAATAAATACATAAGTTAAAATTCATATAGTAAATATAGTACAGTACATCTAAGTATTTCTAAAAAAAAAAAAATTCAGTTACATAACATTCCAATAAATAATTAGTAATATTTACATAAAAACATGATGTTCAGGAATACATATATTTAAAAATTGATATCAGAAATACAGCTTAATATGATATAAATTTGATATAAAAATTAATTTATTATAGGAAAAAAGACTATTTTAAAAGACCTATATTTTTTCAAAAATACAATAGGGTACCCCAATAAACCTGCTTGATGAATAAATATAATGAAAAATTATAATGGGAAATTAAATTGAAAATTAATGTATAAAGGATAGAAATTCAGAAATCAATGAGAGATGCATAGGAACTAATATTAGTTAAGGGGTTAGAAGTGTTGATAAAAATTTAATATATATATATATACGCACACAAAAAAAAATATATATATACATACATATATATATACACTAAAAGAGGGAGGGTTTTGTAAACCAAGGTGCCAGGACTGCAGGGCTGCAGGGGGGGGGGGGGGGCTGGGAGGCAATAAGATTTTTGGTTAGAAAAAAAGTCAATATTCTTATTCTTATTCTGGTAAAATTCATTTAAGTTAAGATGCTAAGTTAAAAAGGCCGCCAGATTGATATCCTTATTTAGACCTTTAGGATTCAAGGAACCTAGAGTATAGATCCAGTATGTTTCCCTTTTCCTGAGTTTAAGTTCTCTGTCCCCCCCTCTTTTATCCTGTTGTACACACTCAATTATTGTTCCTTTGAGGCAGATTGGTTTTTGATTGTGTTTTTCTCTATAGTGGGCCGACAAACTGTGGTTCTTTTCACCATTTTCAATGTTATTGATGTGTTCGAGTAGCCTCTTCTTGAAGGGTCTTGTGGTTCTACCCACATATTGAAGGCCACACCCACATTGTAGTAGATATACAACAAAATCCGTCCGACAGTTGCAAAGGCTTTCAATTTTGTACTTTTTATTAGTCACCATGGATATAAACTCCTTAGTTGGTTTATTTGATGAAAAATGGTGTATACAGGCTATGCAGTTTTTTCTATTGCATTTGAAATAGCCAGTTGTCTCTTTATTCAGCCAATTGGTTTTTGAGTGGCCCTTAGACTTCAACTGGCTTGGGGCCAAGATACTCTTCAGATTTTGTTTTTTTCTATAGATTAGTCTTGGCTCCCTCATGGTAATTGAGTCAAGAAAGGAATCTTTTTTCAGAATATGCCAATGCTTTTTTATTATATTCTTTACTTCCCATGTTCCTTCATTATATGTTGTCACAAAATTAACATGTCCTGAATATTCCTTTTCGGTTTCGTGTTGTTTTGTTGTTTTAGGGACTTGTTTACCTGTATTAAGGAGTCGTTTTCTATCCATGGTATTTACTTTTTTCATTGCTTCCGATAGATTATAGGTATTATATCCTCTTGCTTTGAATCTTTTATTAAGATTCTTAGCCTCTCTATCGTAATCCTGTTTTTTTGAGCAATTTCTTTTCAGCCTTTGGAACTGTCCCATAGGGATATTCTGGATCCATTTCTTGTAATGACCGCTTTTAGCATAGAGTATAACTTTTTATCTCATAAACAAGAGATTTCAATTAGTTAATATGGATCTAGAATATGGAGATTATTTTAATCCTAATTCTAGATCAAGAAATCTATCTATCCCTGAGGATACCTTAGTAGAATCAGAGATTCTCCAACTAATAGATCCCAAGGTTCTCCTGGGTGAATTGGAGAAATTGAGTAAAAAACAAATTCTTAACTGAGGGACTCAATTACCATGAGGGAGCCAAGACTAATCTATAGAAAAAAACAAAATCTGAAGAGTATCTTGGCCCCAAGCCAGTTGAAGTCTAAGGGCCACTCAAAAAACAATTGGCTGAATAGAGAGACGACTGGCTATTTCAAATGCAATAGAAAAAAACTGCATAGCCTGTATACACCATTTTTCATCAAATAAACCAACTAAGGAGTTTATATCCATGGTGACTAATAAAAAGTACAAAATTGAAAGCCTTTGCAACTGTCGGACGGATTTTGTTGTATATCTACTACAATGTGGGTGTGGCCTTCAATATGTGGGTAGAACCACAAGACCCTTCAAGAAGAGGCTACTCGAACACATCAATAACATTGAAAATGGTGAAAAGAACCACAGTTTGTCGGCCCACTATAGAGAAAAACACAATCAAAAACCAACCTGCCTCAAAGGAACAATAATTGAGTGTGTACAACAGGATAAAAGAGGGGGGGACAGAGAACTTAAACTCAGGAAAAGGGAAACATACTGGATCTATACTCTAGGTTCCTTGAATCCTAAAGGTCTAAATAAGGATATCGATCTGGCGGCCTTTTTAGCTTAGCATCTTAACTTAAATGAATTTTACCAGAATAAGAATAAGAATATTGACTTTTTTTCTAACCAAAAATCTTATATCAAATTTATATCATATTAAGCTGTATTTCTGATATCAATTTTTAAATATATGTATTCCTGAACATTATGTTTTTATGTAAATATTACTAATTATTTATTGGAATGTTATGTAACTGAATTTTTTTTTTTTTAGAAATACTTAGATGTACTGTACTATATTTACTATATGAATTTTAACTTATGTATTTATTAACCTTGCGTACCAATGTATGTTTCCGATGTAATTACTATAAGCAACATGTGCTATTGGTTGTCTACTAAGGGTGTTCTAATTTGTCAGTTGTATAAGTGTAGACAACGCTTGTACGGGCGGCTTTTTAAATCACTGCTGCTTACAACTTATTACAAGCCCCAGAGTGTCGTTCTAACGGATTACTTGAACAGCCAATACTTTTCCATTAATGCCAGTAACAACTCTGGCAGCCCTTACTTCACCCTGTATCTCGCAACTGAAGGTCATGTGATCTGAGGATCCAATTGGAGTTCATAGGGGCGTGTCGCAGCTCCGCTTTAAAGCCGACGGACTTACTTACAGTCGGTAATCATTTTTCCTCTGAAGAAGAAGGTCGTGTATGTGTGTAGACCTTCGAAACGCGTTAGGACTTCTATGTACTTATATTCTATGTCACTATACGGCTTTTGAACTGTGCTGTATTTGTCTTGCACTAAACCGTTTTCAAAATACGAATACTGTTCATGCCAATATCTGGTTTTATCTCATTATGCTAATAAAATACCTCATATCCATTTGAGGTTGTCTAGTGTGAGTGCTATTCTATACATAATTGTGCATATAAATCCATATTAACGGGGTTGCACTATTACTATCTTTCTGCTTTTCCCATTTCATCTATGTGAGTGAAAGCGTTGGAAGACAGAAAACAAGCCATAGGATACTTGCCACTACAAGGAAGGACTTTCTACTTACCCCACGCGACACTTACCTCATACAGATTGAGGTAAAGGAGAGTAAGTAGAACCCCCTGAGGGGACAGTGTGATCCGCCACTTTGGGATTTCCACCTTTTCCTTTCTTGCACAACAGTATCACATATGGACTCTAACTGCATGTACATTTTTGTGGTTTTTCTTTTGTAAATTGCCTGTACTAATTGTATGTACTGCGAACCTTTTTTGTCACCTGTGGTGTTCTAGCAATAACAATATCATCTGCTAGACTAGTCTCTATATATACTACAGATAGCTACAGGTATTTGATATTAGCAATATAATTTTAATTTAATTTACACACTGTGATAGTTTTATATATGTATCTGTTTTTTTAACTTTTTTATTCCCCCTATATTATTCAGCAGTCAAATATTGTGACTTTTTGTACTATATGTGTCTTATTATAGATACAGTAACTAGCTCTTTTTACTAAGCGCCTCTATATTTTACCTTCTCTTGGTTCTATATTTTTTGGGCTCTATTGGTCTTGTGGGGTTTGGGGATCCCACTTTTCTAATAAGTAATTTTTGGGGCAGCATAGTGAGCTAACTACACTTCATTCATATATATATATATAATATAATAATATAAAAATATACCTTTTCAGGAATTTTCACTAGCATCACCTATTTTTGCGCCGTTGTCACAATTTTTCTCTTTGTCCACGTATATATATATATATATATATATATATATATATATATATATATGTTTATATGTGTTTACATATGTATTTATATGTTTATATATGTATTTACAGACATAAATACACATAAAAACACATAAATACATAATTACACATATATAGACATGCAAGTGCAGTGGAGCCCTTTGCAGTCAAGTAGATGAAAACATGTAAAAACCTATTTATACAATATTCATATTTAATAAAATGTTAAAGTGTGTATTTACTGTACATTTTTCACATTCCAATGTTCTGCACATAGCAGAATATGGTCTATGTATTTATGAAGCGATATTCCTTTATATATCGGTATATATCTATACTTATATATAATCATGTATATATATATATATATTTATATGTGTTTGTAGAAAGAGGCGCTGATTCACAGAGGACCCCAGGAGATTCACTGCTATACTCCACGATTTCTCTAAAATCTCATCAAGATATAGTGGCTCAGAGTAAAATAGAATTAAACGGCTTCTTTGTTATCAAAAAGATATTCTCCAGCTTTTTACATTAAAAAGCAGCTTTATTTGTCTCAACGCGTTTCAACAGATAACACTGTCTTTCTCAAGAGCATTTAAATAATATAGCTTTATTAAAGTGTTATGTGATAGTGCAGGGCAGGCAGCTTTAAATATATATTACTGTATGCTATCTGACTGCTCATTGGTTGTGGTCAGATTTACATCCGCAATAAAAGAAGATAGATACATCAAATCCATCAACTATCATAATTAAGAAGTATAAAACAATCTAATTAATATATATAAAGTATAATACAATTTAAAAACATTTAAAAGTGATAAAATACAGTTAATCGACAAACATCAGGCAATCAAAATGTAAGCATTTAAATGAGTTCCCATCAATCTTTGAGCGTAAAGTTTTCCAGTTCTCCTTTAAGCTGTTAAGTGTATGTAAGTTCCCAATCAGGTCCTTGTTTATTTCTTCCGATCACGTGTTTAGAGTGTCCAATCAGTATCAAGGATAGAGTCTTAAGCATAAACTCCATTTATACAGCAGCAATGTATGCCGAAAAATGCTAAGTGGTAATAAAAAGAAAGGAGAGGCATTATCCTTATTGTCTATTTAATTCAACATTGTATATATCATATACTCAACTAACATAATAAATTATACTTAAGATGATAAAATCTTTATTTTGTTCGCTAGATTGAGAATTTCTTACTTCTTACTGCAAAAATGACAGTGTGAAAACATACAAGTGTTTGATCCATACTGGTATTGATTTCAGAATATATGCATAATATTGACATGAACAGAAAACCTAACAAAAATGACATTGTAAAGACATACAGAAATGTAATCCATATTGGTATTGATGCGAGAATATATATACGTAATTTAAACATGCATAAAAAAACTAACTGAGGCAAAGAATAATAAATATTTGACAAAAGCAGCAATTTTGGTATCTTTATTAAGACCCTATTGTGCATATGTTTTGAGTGTGTGTATCCACCTAAGTTCTCGTTGATCTAATTCTTTGACTATATTGCCCCCTCTCCAATGGACCTTGAATTTTTCTATTCCTAGTCATAGGAAGGTTTCTTTCCTGAAAAACTGGCAACATTACAGTGTAAGGGTTTTCCATGGTCATTGTGTTGTTTTTCTATCTTATTTAGGTGTTCTAATATTCTTGTTTTTAGGAATCTAGAAGTCTGTCCTAAATATTGGCTTTTGCATTCACATTGTAATAAATAAATTACATTTTTTGTTTTACAGGTAATTAAATATTTAATTTCATATACTTCTCCAGTGACTGAGGAAGTGAATGTTTTGTGTGTCCTATTTGTGTAATTACATCCCTTACATTTACCACATGTGTAGAATCCTGTTATATCACTGATTTGTATGGGTTTTTTGTTTGTTTGTTTGTTTTTAACCATCCCTTTAATCATTGAGGGTGCCAATTTTTGTTTAAAATTCTGACCTTTCCTAAATATTATAGTGGGCTTATTAGGGATTATCAGATTTAAAAAGTCATCTTCCTTTAAAATGTGCCAATGTCTTTCTATAACCTTCTTAATGGATCAATGTTCAGTATTGAAGGTAGTCACAAATTTAGGGAAGTTAGTCATGACAGTGCTATTTTTCTTTATTTGAATGACAAGCTCTGATCTATCTCTGTCCCTTACTTCAGTTCTTTCTTCTTCTAAGATTGTGTTTTTATATCCTATTTGAAGGAATCTCTGTTTTAAAATATCAGACTGTTTATCATAGTCCTCTAAACTGCTGCAGTTCTGTCTAATTCTAAGGAACTGGCCCTTGGGTATTGCCTTAAGCCAATTTGGATGGTGACAACTATCATGTTTAATGTATGTATTCATGTCACATTTTTTAAAATAAGTTTTAGTATGGATGATATTGTTTTCAACATATAGAGACAGATTTAAGAAATTGATCTCACTATTGTGATGTTCTGGGGTTATAATGATGGACATTTCGTTATCATTGATAGCTTTCACAAATTAGACTAAATTGGTCTTCCCTCCTTTCCAAATACAGATGACGTCATCTATATATCTGTGCCAGGCCACCAGGTCTGCACCAAACCCACTATTATGCCATATATAATGTAGAAATTGTGGGGTATAGCAGTGAATCTCCTGGGGTCCTCTGTGAATCAGTGCCTCCTTCTACAAAACATATCTATCAAACAGTCCTTTGGAGAGTCTGTTGGAAGGCAGCGGTTCTACTACCAGAGGGGAGTAAATATCCGTATTGCATTTTTTTGTTTGTTTATATATATATATATATATATATATATGCACATGTATAAATATATATATATATGTGTAAATAAAACATCATATATCTATATAGAAATATGTCTTTATGTATAAATAGAACATATTCCGCTCTGTAAAGAACATTGGAATGTGAAATATAAATGTTTTCATGTCGGGTTAGCGCACTTGAGAATATGCAATCAGGTTTGCACTAGAGTAGAGTGTTCGTTTCCCCGCCCCCCCCCCCCACTTTTTGCTCCATTTACTTCTATGGGGGAATAAATTATCGCACGTGCAATATTCTAAATTCAGCTTCTTACACTCATCAGGTTAGCGTGCAAGGGATAACTTTTCACTTTCGACTTGTAATACGAGCTCAACACGACACGTGCAAAAAGCTTACTTCTAGCACAGTTAAAGGGACACTAAACCCAAATATTTTCTTTCATGATTCAGATAGAGCAGCAATTTTAAGCAACTTTCTACTTTAATCCTATGATCAATTTTTCTTCATTCTCTTGATATCTTTATTTGAAAAGCAAGAATGTAAGCATTTTTGGTTTAGCACCATGGTTTAGCTTGCTGATTGGTGGCTAAATGTAGCCACCAATCAGCAAGCGCTATCCACTGGGCTGAATAAAAAATGGGCATTCTTTTTATTCCGCGATCGCAGATGTTAGTTCTTTTTCTAACACGCTCTCCTCATTAATGTCAATGGGGAAAGCGTGCATGAGCAAGTCAAAACAGTGCTAGTATTTTGTGCGGTATGGAGCTCAACGCAACCATATCGCACGCACAAGCCGGCTGTTTGAAAACTTGTAATGGCTGCGCTATGGAGGGTGAAATAATTTGTTAAATACCCTCTAACACGCATAACTCGTAATCTACCTGAATATTTGTGAATATGATGCAATGATGAAATGCGTTAAACAATCTACCTTGACATTTGTAATGTAGTACCACATTATTTTTCTGTGTTTTGGATAAATAAAAAATAAAAAAAGGTTTTATACACGCTTGAGCCTGACGATTATTTTTTTGCAAACCTACAAAGTCTTTTATAAAAGTCATGTAAATTCCCTATTTTGCCCTACAAAAAAGTATCTATCTCTCTGCCTATCTATCATATATCTATCTATAATCTATCATCTATCTATTTACATATATATCTCTATCTGTCATATATATATCATATATATATATATATATATCTCTCCATCTATCTATAATCTATCTATCATCTACCTATATATTTATCATCTATAGATAGATAGAAAGATAGATAGATAGATGAAAGATAGATGATATATATATATGTATAAATAATATATATATATATATATAAATACATATATATCCTTATCTATATCTATCTATATATATATATATATATATATATATAGTATAGATAGATAGATAGATAGATAGATAGATATAGATAGATATGGATATATATATATATATATATATATATATATATATATATATATATATATATATATATATGTATATGCATAGTTAAACAAACATACATATATATTTATATCCCTAGATGGCAAACATAAAGATAATAATAATAATAATAATAATAATAATAATAATAATAATAATAATAAAGACCAACATATAGACAGATAAATAAAATGCTTTATTGACAAGTGTTTAATTTGAAGCATTTACAGTAGTTAACAATGTTCTACATAATTGAATAGGACATTTTAATTTACTAAAAAAATAGGAATTAAGAGCATTTTTCCCAAATTTAACAGTGACACATACATTTGGGATAAATTAAAGTAACATATAGGTGGTAAATCACCATAGAACAGGCTAACAATGGTATTGAGCCAGTTGTTCGTTCATGTGAGTGCACTTCTCTCTGTATGTATTTAGTCTCCCTATGGGAAAAAGGGGCAACCAGACATGGACTCCTTGCTCAGTGTGCTTAGAGGAATATGGCTACACCTCACTGACAAGGCCCAATGAAGGCCGAAACGCTCGTCTGGGGTTGCTGTGTTCCTTGTTCAGAGAGGTTTTGCCCGGTATTTCGGCGCTGGACTGACCGTTATAGGCGGGATCAGACTGATATTCTACAGGAAAGTTCTACTCTGTGAAAAGCATTACTGGGCTAAAAGAAACTGCACCCAGGTGGTAAATTGCCATATAACAGGCTAACAATAGTATTGAGCCGGTTGTTCTTTCCTGTGAGTGCACTTCTCTCAATATATATATATATATATATGCATATTTAAACATACATACATATAATTTTGTATATATATATATATATATATATATATATATATATATATATATATATATATATATATATATTATATATAGGTATATATTCCTAGATGGCAAACATAAAGATAATAATAAAGACCAACATATAGACAGATAAATAAAATGCTTTATTGACAAGTGTTTAATTTGAAGCATTTACAGTAGTTAACAATGTTCTACATAACTGAATAGGACATTTTAATGTACTAAATAAATAGGAATTAAGAGCATTGTTCCCAAATTTAACCTCAGTAACAGTGACACATACATTTGGGATAAATTCAAGTAACATATAGACAGATAAATAAATTACTTTATTGACAAGTTTTTGAAGAATTAAATAGTAACACATTTTTAATAATGTGCTAAATCATTTAATCATTTTAATTTACTGCATATAAATAGGAATTAATAGCATTTCCCCATATTTAACCTCAGGAAACAGACTCACATACATTTGGGGTTATCTATTGCATTACAAATTCTACACCAAAAATTGTAAATCCGTGAAGCAAGAGAGGTCAGATTTCAACAGTGGCTCCTCCTTAACACGACTGCTGATGTGTTTTTTTGCACACATAAGGCTGAAAGACAGAATACACGTTTGTTAAACAGTACATACATTTAAATCGAGTATAAGAGGCCCATTTATCAAGCTCCGAAAGGAGCTTGAAGGGCCGTGTTTCTGGCGAGTCTCTTCAGACTCGCCAGAAACACTAGTTATGAAGCAGCGGTCTAAAGACCGCTGCTCCATAACTCTGTCCACCTGCTCTGATGAGGCGGACAGGAATCGCCGAAATTCATATTGGCCGCGAGTCTGCAGGGGGCGGCGTTGCACCAGCAGCTCTTGTGAGCTGCTGGTGTAATGCTGAATACGGAGAGCGTATTGCTGTCTGCATTCAGCAATGTCTGTCGGACCTGATCCGACAGACATTTCATAAATAGGCCTCTGTGTGTTTAGTTAAATATATTTTTATTAAAAGGTTGTATTTTTTTAAATTTTACTAATATTTAAAGGGACACGATGGACTTTGGGATTATTATTATTTATTTTGCCCCTTTAGTCTTGTAATTAAATACAGTAGATTAGCATCAACACATACATGATAAAAAAACATGGCACTAGCACTTAGTCAGAACTTCAAATGATCAGTAGATTTTTTTCTGACAATTTCAAAGTTATGTCTATTTCCACCTGCCCTGTATCATGTGACAGCCATCAGCCAATCACAAATGCACACACGTATATTCTGTGAATTCTTTCACATCCTCAGTAGGAGCTGGGGACTCAAAAAGGGTAAATAATAATAATAAATAAATAAAAAGACTGTGCATGTTTTGTTAATGGAAGTAAATTGGAAAGTTGATCAAAATTGCTGCTCTATCTGAATCATGAAAGTTTAATTTTGACTTGAGTGTCCCTTTAACTCTGAATATTGTGGGGTTTTTAATTTTGAGAATTTGAATTGTCTGTCCCTAGTAGACATCCGCAGAGGTGATAAGATACTGCAAATTAATTAACAATTAAAATGTTGTTGCCAAATAACAGAAGCTAGCCTTGTCCGTTCCAGTAACAAATTTGCATTTCCGCCCCTTATTCATTTTGGATATTGTTTCTACTATGTACTATCAGTGCAAACAAAATAGAGGAGATCTATACTTACTAGAAGACACACATAAAGCAAACATAGGGCCAGAATGATGGCTATCAAAACCAAGAGAGCGATTCCCCAGCCAGGGACTCCATTGTCTGCTGTAATAGATAGATAGATATTAAACCCATGTATTCCTACTGTCTGTGTCACTGTGTTACCTATGTGGGGAGGGACAGACTAATAGCTCCCTTCTGTTTGTGTCACCTGCACCTGCAGGGGGAGGGACAGACTAATAGCTCCCATCTGTCTGTGTCACTGTGTCACCCTGCAGGGGAGGTACAGACTCATAGCTCCCTTCTGTATGTGTCACTGTGTCACCCTACAGGGGGAGGGACAGACTCATAGCTCCCTTCTGTCTGTGTCACTGTGTCACCCTGCAGGGGGAGGGACAGGCTCATTGCTCCCTTCTGTCTGTGTCACTTTGTTACCCGGCAGGGGGAGGGACAGACTCATAGCTCCCTTCTGTCTGTGTCGTCACCCTGCAGGGGGAGGGAAAGACTCATAGCTCCCTTCTGACTGTCTCACTGTGTCACCCTGCAGGGGGAGGGACAGACTCATAGCTCACTTCTGTCTGTGTCACTGTGTCAGGAAAATAGACAACCATATATAACTCCTTGTCACCCTGCAAGGGAAGAGACCGATTAATAGCTTGATCTATCTTGTCACTGTGTCACCCTATCATGGGGAGGGAAGACCATATAACATTTTTGTTTTTGTCACTGTGTCACAATATGGGGGAGAGACAGACTCATAGCTCCCCTCTATCTATGTCACTTTGTCACCCTGCAAGGGAAAAGACCGATTCATAGCTTGATCTATTTTGTCACTGTGTCACCCTATCATGGGGAGGGAAAACCTTATAACATTTTTGTTTTTGTCACTGTGTCACAATGTGGGGAGAGACAGACTCATAGCTCCCCTTTATCTATGTCACTTTGTTACCCTCCAGGGAAGTCATAGGTTTATATTCTGTCAGCCAGAAATGGAGAGAGATGGTTATTATTATCTTTGCATGTCATTGTGTCACCCAACAGCCTTGTATATAAAATGATGGTCAGTTATTAAAGTCAAAGGCATTTACTACTTTAAAATTATATTCAGTCCATTCAGTTCTGGAAAGTTGACATAAAATACTTACTACAATTGCACGTTTGGGCATCTAAAAGAAAACAAAAAATAAATGGTACTTGTTAAAGACTTTGAGAAGTAGTTAATAATATAAATGTGTAGTTTATATTTGGGCCATGCATATACCTGTATACATCTAAGATAAAGAGCATTTTGTGAAGTAGCAAAGTATGCTTTGCACCTACAGTCACATTCTGATGTCACCAATAAGAAGCATATGACATCAGCAGGTTTAATGACACAAAAACACAGTGTTCTACATAAAATAAACCAAAATTACTGAAATATGTTAAAGGGAATATTCATGTTGTTGTAGAAATAAACTTAAGACTATTTAAGGAAGGATAATAATTATAAGTTACCTGGCAATAACACATTATAATTATGATTTATAAGAACACAATAAAAATAATTGAATTATACTGTTGTTAAACTGAAGTTCAGCATCTCTTCAGTTAGAAAGTGTGATAGAAATATAAGTTGTAAGTAATGAATAGACAGAGGCGGCAAGAAGGGGAAGAGCAAGAGGAATAGAGAGAGAGGGGGAGAGAAAGAAAGAGAAAAGGGGAGATGAGAGAAAAGGGGAGAAGAAAGTTAGAAGAGAGGAAAATATATCAGGAGGAAGGGAGAGAGAGAGAATGAGAGAGAGAGAGAGAGAGAGAGAGAGAGAGAGAGAGAGAGAGAAAAGAGAGAGAAAAGAGTAAAATATATGGGGAAGAAGGGAGAGTGGGGGAATTGAGAAGAGGAAAAAATATGGGGAAGAAGTGAGAGATAGAGAGAGAGGAAATTAAGAAGAGAGGAAAAGCTGTGGGGAAGAAGGGAGAGAGAGAGAGAGAGAGAGAGAGAGAAGAAAGTAATATATAAAGACAGACAGATTAATCTAAGGACAGGAGATACATTGATTGTGAGAAAGAGAGATAGGAAGAAAAAGATAGACATAAAGAAAGAGAGAGAAAGAGAGATAGGAATGGACGGACGGACGGACGGACGGACGGACAGACAGACAGACTGACAGACAGACAGACAGACAGACAGACAGATAGATAGATAGATAGATAGATAGATAGACAGACAGACAAATAGATAGATAGATAGATAGATAGAAAATGGGACAGAAAGATAGTGAAGGAGTCAGGTTGCTAGAGAATGTTTGAATGTTAGACAGTAAAAGAGAGAAGAAAAAAAGAGAAAGAAAGAATATGGAAATATAAAATTATGACAAATTACCTGTCATCTGTGGATTCAGAATCATACAGGACAACAGAAGCAACATCCCAACTTGACACAAAACCTTCTCAGAAGCCATGCTTAGTGTGAGTGTGAGACCAGTTAGGCACTGCTGTTAATCCAAGGGAGATATGGATGGGTCTTGTACCCTTGCACTGTGAAATATAGGTTTATATAGCTCACTGGAAGAGGATTTGTCAGGATAATGACACCCTGTCTAAACATAGAACATTTTTAAATTATATGATGGGGAATAAATTATAATTATACAGTACTGCTGTTTTTTATTGGGTACGTAGATGTCATACTTAAGGAATATGTGTAGGAAATATGAAATAGCTCAGTAATTATTTTATGTTATACTATATGGATTTGGAATTGATAGCTTAATAAACACTATTGGAAAATTGTTATATCTTAATCAAACATAGAAGAGTGTCCATATTTCTTATCTTACTGGTCCTGTTTTTTTCCAACTGACATTCAAACCAAAGATGCCTTAAGTGTGTTTTGCCAAAAATGGATGCTCTAATTTCTGAATGACATGTTTTGGCTGTGAGTTTTTTATGGCATCTAAATACCAAACATATCCAGTCCTTAGATGTGTTAGTTACATACCCAGCAAAAATATGAAAAAAATGTTATAAAACAAATACAGCTATATAATTTGTAGGCATGGGTATTCAGCAGATCAGAAGTAGGTGGTCACTTGTGGGCATCGTGGGCATGCGGAGCTGAATTTATGCTTGTGAAAGATCACCACACTATGGGGCCCATTTATCAAGCTCCGTATGGCTAGCCAGAAACACCAGTTATGAAGCAGCGGTCTAAAGACTGCTGCTCCATAACCTGTCCGCCTGATCTGAGGAGACAGACAGACAGACATTGCCGCAATTCAACCTGATCGAATACGATCAGGTTGATTGACACCCCCCTATGGCCGTGAATCTGCAGGGGGCGACGTTGCACCAGCAGTTCACAAGAGCTGCTAGTACAATGCTGAATGCGGAGAGCGTATTGCTCTCCGCATTCAGCAATGTCTGTCAGACATGATCCGCTGATTGGATTATGTCGGACAGACACATAATAGATAGACCCCTAAAAGTTGGATTTGCACAGATCTTAGAGTGGCAATCTTTCCCAAGCATAAATCTGGCTCAGAAAATACCCGAAGCCTATGATCGGCCGCCTACTTACGCATTTGCCAGCAATGCCCATGCTTAATAATTTGACAATTTAACAACAAGTTTTGTATCAACACAATCACTGGTGGATTGTATTTATCAAACGATTTAAACCCATAGTAGTATACAATTTTAACTTTCTAAAGGTGGTATTGAGTATTTAGACACAGCTGTGTGGAAGGTGGTGTTAATATAGAGTTTTAATCGTTATTATTAAGAGGAGACGTCCTCTTATATTTTGTATATGTTAGTTGAATTGTGCTTATATATGTGCATACAGCATTAGGCCAATTGTCTTTTAATGCATAACCATTTTATGTTTTTAACATACAATCGGAATAAATTTTATATTTAAATTGGATATTGGAACCGTTGATGTATAACCCTAGCTTTCTAGTACTTTAAGTACCGGTTAAGCGCTGTTTATCTTACCTTTTTTTAATCATTTGACAACAAATGGACAGCTCAGCAAGCAGATATAGGTACAAGGCCCTTTATCCAAACTGCTAGGGATCAGAAATGGTTTGGATTTCAGAATAGTTTGGATTTTAGAATATTTGTATATTTGCATTCTGTAAAATGGGGCAGTTTGGAGAGACATCTGTAAAATGTCATTTAGGCAATATCTTCAGAAGTTTTATCTCATTTTAATTCATTTGAACTGCTGTCTGAAAAGAAATGTAACTTCATCAAAGATGGTTGTTTTGTTCTGGAGCTGGGGAAGTGCAAATTAGGTCTCACAATAGTGCTGTAAAAGGGAAACTGACGCATGAGAATGCAGTAGAATAATAACAGTGTTAATTATGAACTTAGTGCAATAACACACACTGACAGTACATTAAAACTAAGCATTGATTAAACTATAAATGCATTACTTATCTTTGGGTTTCGGATTAGGCATTTAAGGAATAGTCTAGTCAAAATTAAACTTTTATGATTCAGATAGAACATGACATTTTACGCATCTTTCTAATTTACTCCTATTATCAATTTTTCTTTGTTCTCTTGGTATCTTTATTTGAAAAAGCAAGAATGTCAGTTTAGTAGCCGGTCCATTTCTGGTTCAGCACCATGGTAGAGCTTGTTTCCCTGTGGTGCTTCCAAAAGCATGAACTGCCTAGTGTAAGGTGATTGTTGCATTACACATTTCACAGATTAGTCCGCTTCATCAGATGCCTGTGATCTTTCAATTTTAGCACATACATACTGTGATGTACCTGCTCCTGTGTTTGTAGGAAGCAGTCAGTCTCCAATAGGAACTTTGAATGGTATTGAAATTGAGTCAACTGAAGATATTACTTTCTGACAAGACTTTGTTCACTTTTGAATTGTTATATATACAGTATATATATATATATATATATATATACATATATAAATGTGTATATATATATATATATATAAATCAGTGAAAGAGAAGGATGGTAGGCAGATGATGGTTAAAATCTTCATATTTTATTTGTTTCCAAGGTAAAAAAAAACACAACGTCCATGGGTCGCATATACTGCACACACTTGCAACAAACTGCTGACATGTTTCGACCCTTAGGTTATATATATTTTTTTTGTATTTAATTATTGTTCTGGGTGCACAGTTATATATATATATATTTCAATATATATATATATATATATATATATATATATACAGGTATATACTATCTATTTATGCATACTATATTCTACAAGAAAGCTTTAATATAATCTGCTAATACATTAACTGTTTAATTAATTAATTGTGTATGGAATCATGAACATTTTCCTATTGCTTACAATGGTCTATTGAGCAAAAAAAAAAAGTGTAGATAAACATTAATTTTCCTTTTTTTCAGCTAGTATTTAGTCGAGCAAGGGGAACAGGTCAGTATAGACAGAAGCTCATACATTGAGATTTACCAAAAGATCCTTACACTTTGGGTTATAAAAGATAAAAACAAAACTATTATTCAAACATATTAAAAAAGTTAAATGAAGCGTGGAGAGTCATCCTTACGCGTTTCATGCTACAACTAGTGCTTAATCATGGGTCATACATGGTCTAGCACTCTTGTACCACAGAATGATGGCCATTATAGCCATGCTCTAATTTGTTAGCTCATGTCATTTCTAAAACTAATGAATCTGTAATGCACTGTATTCAGCTACCCCAAAGGGATTAAAAACACATTTAGAGTAGTGCTTTAGACCCACAGAGTGGTGTTGGTCCTGAATGGAAACTGCCAGTCACCCAATCAGCAACTATAGTTGCACAGCTGATTGGGTAAGCAGAAATTTCTGAAACAATTAGCAGTATCTGAGGGTTCTGAATTTTTTTTACTATGTGTTTAACCCCTTGGTGGGAGTGAAACACATAGCATTACAGGGTCGCAGGTAATAATATCAAATGCTCTTAAAAATTAGAGCCTGATATTTTTCAACTATAATGGCCTTTTAAGTCTAGAGGGACGATTTATCATAGTGCGAGCCGACATGATTCGCTGTAGCGGATCATGTTTGCCGCACATCGATAAATGCTAACAGCATACGCTGTCGGCATTTACCATTGCACCAGCATTTCTCGTGAAATGCTTCTGCAATGCCGCCCCCTAGCAAGCGGTGTCAATCAACCCGATCGTATCCGATCGGGCTGATTACTGTCCCCCGCCCCAGAGGTGGCGGTCAAGTTAAGGAACAGCGGTCTTAAGACCGCTGCTTCTTAACTCCTGTTTCAGGCAAGCCTAAAGGCTTGTGCGGAAACAGATGCATATGGGGCTTGATAAATAGGCCCCAATATGTTTAAATGTTGTTTTTTCACGTAGAAGGTTGTTGACCAGAATGACCCTTAATCAAGGACTGAGGTATTTTGATTGGCTTTTTGTAGGCCAATGAAAAACAAATGTACCATCAAACTTTATATAATAATTAGTTAATGAGATGCATATAGGGCTGGCTTTATCATTGGATAAGGAAGGACTGTTTTACCCAGCTGACATTTGACAAGGGGGCCCATAGGGAGTCCATATTCTGGTTAATGGTGTTTTTAAGAGATATGTCTCACATAGTGGGGTCATCTGCTGAATATTGTATGAAATTGTAATCTGCTGAACTTTAATCTTGAGATGGATGACTGTGGTTGGGTTTAGGTTGTTCTTATTCTCAAGAGAGACAGAGCATACTATTTAAAAAAAAACGTTCCAATGTAATTCTATCATTAAACTTGCTTTATTCTTTGTCAAAGGAGCAGCAACGCACTATTGGAAGATCGCTGAATACATAAGGTGAGCCGATGACAAGAGGCAGACATGTGCAGCCACCAATCAGCAGCTTGCTTCTAGTAGTGTATTGCTGCTCCTAGGATTACATAGGTATGCTTTTTAACAAAGTCAAAGTCAATTTGAAAGACATGGGGAGTGAGAGACAAAATGAGAGGGGGAGAGAGTAAGAGAGCGAGAGAGAAAGAGAGAGAGAGAGAGAGAGAGAGAAGGAGAGAGAGAGAGAGTGAGTGAGAGTGAGAGAGAGAGAGAGTGAGAGTGAGAGAGCGAGAAGGAGAGAGAGTGTGTGTGAGAGAGAGAGCGAGAGAGAGAGATAGAGAGGGAGAGATAGGAGAGAGAAAGAGAGCGAGAGAAAGAGAAAGAGAGCAAGAGAGAGAGAGAGGGAGATAGAGGAGAGAGAGAGGAGAGAGGGAAAAAGAGACGGAGAGAGGAAGAAATTATGAAAGAGAGAGAGAAAAAGAGAGATGGAGGAGAGATAATTAGAGAGAGAGTGAGATTGTGAAAGAGAGGGATAGAGAGAGAGAGAGAGAAAGAAAGAAAGAAAGAAAGAAAGAAAGAAAGAAAGAAAGAAAGAAAGAAAGAAAGAAAGAAAGAAAGAGAGAAAGAGAGGGGTAATAAGGGCAATGGGTGATTATAAGGATTGTATGAGGAAAGAAAACTGTTTGAGTATAATGAGTGTGAGTAAAGCAAGAGAGGACATCTGTGTAAAGTTGATTTACTATCTGTCCCAGTTTTCTTTTACTAGATTCAGTGGCATATAATTAACTGTATTCAGTTTCATATAAGTCATTAAGTAATTCCCAGGAGCTCACTGACAATCACAAGGGAACCAGATTCCTTAATATTAACAATGTATGCCTATTAGTGGGTAGATTATGTTTCTATAATTTTATTCACAGAATCTGAGTTAGTAATGCAAAGACAAATCCATTGTGGGATGAAATTAAAGATGGTTTAATGTACTGTTAGAAAGTCCATTTCATGTTCAAAATACAGAATTTATGACTGTAGACTAGATAAGTGCGCAGCAAGTAAGCTTTTGTGCGCGTGGGGTTCATTCGTATTATTTAGATGAAAGTAAACTGTTTTCCCTCTCGCACTAACCCAATGAGCACAAAAAGCTGAACTTAGAATATCTTGTGCGCGATAACCTATTCCTGTATAGAAGTCAATGGAGAAAAACAAAGTAAGAAAAAACAACCTAACATTTCAATGTTCTTCACATAGCAGAATATGTTCTAATTATTCATAAATACATATATATATAATGGTATTTTGGTACAATATATTTATTCCTATATATATATATATATATATATATATATATATATATATATATATATATATATATATATATATATATATATATATATATGTGTGTGATTATATGTAGGTATATATACATATACTGTATATAGGAATATATATTTATAAATATTTAGAACATATTCTGCTGTGTACATTGGAATGTGAAATATTTACAGTAAATACAGAGTATAACATTTTATTAAATATGAATATTGCATAAATAGGATTTTCAGATGTTTTTATCTAATTAATTGCAATGCGCTCCAATGCACTTTTATATATATATATATATATTGATATACGTGTACATATGTATTTTTTGTGTTTATATGTGTATATATGTCTGTAAATACATATATACACATATAAATACATAAATACATATGTACAAATAAATATACATATATAGTATACATACATATACATGTATATGTATATATCTCAATGTTAAAGATTGCCGAAGCAACTAAGAAATACTTTACATTCCTATGTTCTTCACATAGAAGAAAATTTTGTTTTTATTTTTAAAATAATATATATATATGTAATTTTTGTTTTATAATATATATATATATTATGGGTAACGTAAGAAACCTACCCAAGCGGCTGTGGGTAAAGCATGATGTACTGTAATTCCCCCATCTACATTATGTATTTTGCCTCCATCCTGGGTGGGGGGGTTGAACTTTGGGGGATGAGGTTTACAAGGGGCAGAGGCAAAAAAGATAGTGAAGATGAGGGGATTGCAGTGCATCGTATATATATATATATATGTTTGGTGCAGTGACTCCACACTCTGAGGGGATTTATGATCATACATCAGGCTTTACCCACAGCTGCTTGGGTAATGTCCATTTTACCTGGGTAATCCTAGGATTACCCAATATCTGACTTTACCCGCAACATGTATATGCCTATATATGTGTATGCATTTGTGTTTTATGTGTATATGTGTTTATATGTATGTATGTATGTGTGTGTGTACACATACAAATTTACACATATAAACACATAAATACACACGTATACACATGTATACATGCACACATACACATATTTTTCTATCTATCTATCTATATACAATATATGTATATATGTACATTGGAGCCCCTCCAGTCAAACACCTTGCCATATACCATATCCATTTTAACCATTAAAGGGACAGTATACTATAAAATAGTTTTTCCCTTAATGTGTTTCCAATTACTTTTTTTACCAGCTGCAGAGTATAAAATGTATGAAATTTGCTTTTTTAACGCTTATTTGTGTATATGAATTAGCTGATTTTGTGTTTTGAAGTCACAACCTAATAAAATGGGTTGAGCTTGTAGGTATAATCAGATCTCATTACTTTATCACATTATGTAAATGTACCTGCATCTTTATCTTATATCTGTTCATAAACCAATCACCAATACTTGTAGAGAACAATGGAAAATTAACATTCTATTACCTTATCTCTTCTACAATCCACTGGGAGTGTAATTTCTTCTACTGGCTGTGTTAATACAGCTGGGCCTCGTGGCCAAAAACTTTCAGGATGGGTGGGGACACCACAAGCTAAATAAACTAATTCAATTGTCAATATAAGGTTAATGGAAATGCTTGTAAACAAACTCCAGCAGGTACAGTGGAGCGTTGGGAACAAATTAAAGGGGAGAAATTTTTTGAGTAAACTGTCCCTTTAACAATAGGAAGATTTGATTCAAGGCCCCCTTTATCATTTGAGGTGCCACAGTCATGACACATTTGTAGGGATCCTAAGCTCACCAACTTTATTCTATCCCCCTGTAAGCCCTGCCCTCTGTATAGCTCACCCCTATCCCAGCATTCAATTTATATCTAAAGTGCATCACTTACTAACTGCTCTCTACCTTACTAGTGAACTCCATTACTTTCTAGGAGGGAGATCTCATCTAAACTCGCAGAGTCAGACCCTTTTTTCAGAGAATTCCGTGAGGGCAGCCCTTGTGAGTGTCAATGTGGTTTTCCACATCTGCTCTGGTGAATGTTAGATAATCCCTAAATAAATTTAGCCTTAAATTAGCTATGAAAAATAGTGGTGGAACTGCAGATAAAATAGAATGCAATGGTTGGGAAGAAATGCTCATTAGATGCATATAATAAATTGTGATTATATGAGTTTGCTAATTTAACACACTTTTTTATTACAAATGGTGTAAATGAGTGTGTGCACTGCTTCAAGAGACCCCATAGCAAGTGAAAGAATGGAAATAACCTTGTGTGAGTGTAATGCCATAAGGGTTAACTCCCTTTGAGAAATAGTGTAGTTGCAACTGTATCAATGTGGTGGGCGGGTGTGGCTTAGCTTTTGTAAGGGGTTGGGCATTCTTCCCTCTTCTTGAAAGCTGCTCCAGTCGATTTTCCCCCCTATCCCTCCTTTTACTGTTCTTTTCTTACAGGTGGAGGTGGCAGCACTGAGGTGTTACGACTTCCATAGGGTTGCCTTAGTCTCTTCTGGTTGGAGAATGTTTAGCTAAGCTAGCTCTTATAAGTTCAGGTATTTCATTTTTC
This sequence comes from Bombina bombina, assembly GCF_027579735.1. NCBI lineage: Eukaryota > Metazoa > Chordata > Amphibia > Anura > Bombinatoridae > Bombina > Bombina bombina. Next base: position 584,847,781 of record NC_069505.1, read on the forward strand.
CACTCCCCCAGGGTGTGTATATTAAAAGGCTCACCCCAATGGGATCGCTTCTGGATTGGAGTTATAAATATCCTTCTGGCCTTGTGGTGTCGACATGAGGGTTAGGCCAATTGGAGTTGCAAGATACATCAGGTCGGAGCCTGTGATCCTCCTCCATGTGGGATGGTTATCACAAGTGATCCTAGTGAGTTTTCCTCAGTAGGACAGGGCTCGTCAGGGGCCCTGCAAGATGTTTGAGGGGCCACTGACCTTGCAAACTTTGGAGTAGGTTAGGGTAGGCTGCTTTTAAAGTCCCTGAGAGCTAGTTAAAGGTAAAATGCCTCCTATGTCGTAATGAGGGGGCAGTCAAGAGGATCAAATAACTACTATTTACATTTATTACTAGAAACCAAAAAGGTAAAATTGTTGTTTTAAATGTTACTGGCAGCCCAGGGGTACAATGACTGTTTGATTGTGAAAAACACAAACGATGAGATCAAGTGTGTGCGCTTTTACAGGGACATTGTGTTATCCCACCTATTATTGTGACCAATCAAATTGTCCAGTATTTTTGCAGGGGACAAATAGCAGTGGCAACCCTATCAACATTGCAACCACATGTCTGGTAAAGCAGCTATCTTATTGGTAGTATTTTTTTAAGTTTGGATCGATCAACATCTTTGTTATATATAAACTGAAAAGGGAATCTGCCTAGATAATATACTATTCAGACATTCAATAGTTCATGTGGGAGGGAATTTAGTAAATTTATTCATAATAGATACAAATTTATTTATGACATTTTTTCTATTTATAATATTGCATGATTTGAATATTACATGTAAAGAGAGCATTAGAAATAATATTACAAAAATATTGATTCAAATTTCTCTAATTAGAATATTGTAGAATTTGAATTAATTTATTAGAACAATTCTAATTGAATATTACATTTAAAGAAAGCATTAAAAATAATTTTTCATTAAACGAATATTAGAATGTTGTACAAACATACGAAATTAAAAATGAACAAATCTGCACACATTTAGTATATATGGGTATTCAGTGTTTCAATGTTTAAAAAGCACATATTTTTATCTTTACATTGATAAAATAACTATATATAATTTTAGGCTGAGAAATGTTTTGCAGCAGATTGCTGAGGGTCGATAATTAAAAACTCGACCAGCATGGAGAGGAATTACGCAAAATTGTTGTTTTTTTTTTTAACATTACATTTTAATTTAAGTGTCTCTCCACAACAAGCAGAGACACTACGCATCCTGCGTAAGGCTAGATAACGAGCGGAGTGATATTTTACACTCCTGCTTGTGCGTTAACTTAGCTAGATGGAAGCTTTTGCGCGCGTTGTGTGGCGCTCGTATTACAAGTTAACTGCCCCCTCACTTATTTGTGCATTTGCACGTGACTGACCAAATATGATGGCCGCGTTAACGTATTCTCCCCATTAAAGTTAATGGCAAGCGGAAACTTAAAAAACCCTAACATTTATACGCTAACCCAACAGGAGTTATAAAAATGTCATATCCCAACGTTCTTTACATACAGAATAATGTACTTTTTATTGTAAATACATATGTCTATATATTTCTTTATATACTACCCTGTATATCAATTGCTTTAGATATATAGGTATTTTAAATGAACAGTATCAGATATATATAGAAAAATATATTTAATAATAAAAAGTACATTATTCTCTATATGAAGAACATATGAATGTAAAATATGCGTAACGGGCATTGGGATGCCAAGCATAGGGCACCGTTGGGTTAGCGCACATGAAGAATTGCTAACTTAAATAAGCATTATTGAAATATTAAATATAAACTATTAAAAATATTATTAAAAAGTATTAGTATATATGTATGTTTATACTATGGAGCCCTTTCCATTCAAACACCTGAAAAAAAAGAAAAATAATTTTTATTGAATATTAATATGGATTGTGTTTTTTACTGTAAATATTTTACACTCCAATGTTCTTCACTTAGAGGAAAATTTTCTTTTTTTTCAAAATATTAAATATTTAGTTTATAAATAGCTATATATATATATATATATATTTTATTAAAAATATCAGCTATGTATAAAAATAAAGATTTATAAATAAAATGAACATTTATCCTATGTGAAGAACATAAGAATATAAGATATTACTCATTTCGGGTTAGCGATGTAGGTCTAACACGGTGTCAGATTAGCATGCAAGTGAGAGGTGTTTTTTTTAATTAAATGCAATCACAATATCTGAAGTCCCTCTATTAACACGTGCTAACTTTTTACTTTCAACTTGTAATACAAGTTAAAAGTTTATTTTCATCAGTATTATTGCTCAAGCATGATTGCTAAATATCGCTCCACTTGTAATGTGGCCTAAAATGTGTGTATCTGTAAAAAGTTTTCTACATATTTGGAAAATAAAAAAATAAATATGACAATTATGGTTGCGGTCTATGTGTTTAACTGTGAGCTAACAATAATTATTAAACTGAGAAAAAATATAATATATAAAATTAAAATTTTATATTTTAAAAATATTTTTACATTTTCAAAATGCATTACAGTTTGTTTGTTTGCTTTAAACACATGTCCCTGTGTTAAAAAATGCAAGTTTTGCTCTTATATTTTAGTGTGTTTCACAGCAAAGGGAATTGTCCTAATCCCCAAGTGTGCTTCTATTTCACACTCTATCAATTTCAAAATAAGCAGTTTTACATTTTCATTTTTCTAAGCAGTTTTTTTTACATGTGTTAATAGTGCTTTCTCATAGGCATAATAGAAATGTAATACTATTGGGAACCAGAGAGGGGTGTCCAATGTCACCACTGTTATTTGCTTTGTATTGCCTTAGCAACCAAAACAGATAAACAGTGTTCTTAACAGCTTACAGGAAGGAACATAAATTAAAATTGTATTTGTATGTTAATCTCTGTACAAAGGAGAGCTAATATCTTTATATACTTAAGTAAGTTAATGTGCTTAGAGGGATATGGCTGCACCTCACTGATGAGGCCCAAAGGAGGCCAAAATAATTGCCTGGGGTTGCCATTTCCCTTCTTCATGGGAGAATTGCCTGGTATTTTGGGGTTAGACTGAATTTGTTAGGCTGGATCAGACTGATATTGTGAAAAGCACTATTGGGATAAAAGAGGCTACTCCAGGTGATAACCGGGCCATTGAACAAGACATTTAGCTGCTGTTCCTGACAGACTGCTTCTCTTTCAGTTTGTATTAATAGCTATACATAAGTTATCTGGGTAAATATGTGTATGAACTGTGCCTGATCTCTGTTCTAGAGATCACTCACTGTATACAGTATACTTAAGTAGGAAGCTGTGTACCAGGTCTCGAGC
>NC_069505.1:584856136-584873636 GCF_027579735.1 Bombina bombina
GTAAGAATTTTAAACTTTCATGATTCAGATAGGGCATATAATGTTAACCCGTTCATGACCAGACCACTTTTCCATTTGTTGACCGTTTGGGACCAGGGCTGTTTTTACATTTCTGCGGTGTTTGTGTTTAGCTGTAATTTTCCTCTTACTCATTTACTGTACCCATACATATTATATACCATTTTTCTCGCCATTAAATGGACTTTCTAAAAATACCATTATTTTCTTCACATCTAATAATTTACTATAAAACAACTATAAAATATGATGAAAAAATGAAAAAAACACACTCTTTCTAACTTTGACCCCCAAAATCTGTTACACATCTAAATCCCCCAAAAAACACTCATGCTAAATAGTTTCTAAATTTTGTCCTGAGTTTAGAAATACCCAATATTTGCATGTTCATTGCTTTTTTTGCAAGTTATAGGGCAATAAGTAAAAGTAGCACTTTGCTATATCCAAACCATTTTGTTTCAAAATTAGCGATAGTTACATTGTAACACTGATATCTGTCAGGAATACCTGAATAACCCTTCACATGTATATATTTTTTTAGTAGACAACCCAAAGTATTGATCTAGGCCCATTTTGTTATATTTCATGCCACCATTTCATCGCCAAATATGATCAAATATAAAAAATCGTTAATTTTTTCACAAACTTTTTCACAAACTTTAGGTTTCTAACTGAACTTATTTACATACAGCTTGTGCAATTATGGCACAAATGGTTGTAAATACTTCTCTGGGATCCCCTTTGTTCAGAAATAGCAGACATATATGGCTTTGGCATTGCTTTTTTGTTAATTAGAAGGCTGCTAAATGCCACTGCGCACCACACGTGTATTATGCCCAGCAGTGAAGGGGTTAATTAGATAGCTTGTAGGGAGCTTGTAGGGTTAATTTTAGTATTAGTGTAGAGATCAGCCTCCCACCTGACACATCCCACCCCCTGATCCCTCCCAAGCAGCACTCTTCCCTCCCCCACCCCACAATTGTCCCCGCCATCTTAAGTACTGGCAGAAAGTCTGCCAGCACTAAAATAAAAGGCTTTTTTTTTTATATACATTGATTCTGCAGTCTTTGATCCCCTGTCTGCGAGTACCCAATTTGCCCCCAAAAATGTATTTTTTTATTTTTATATTAAAAATAACATTTTCTGTAGTGTAGCTGCCCCCACTCAATACCCTCCACACCCTCCACCCCCAGATCACTTACCAAACTTTAATTATTCCCCCCTCCCTCTCCCTCCTTCCCATAGCTGCACAGTACAAGTATATGTGGCGCGCGCGTGTCCCGCCCTCCCCGCCCCCATCAACCCCGCCGCAGCAGGGACTCAGCATGCACACATCGGTGTGAACCGGATCCGGATGAAACCATCGATGGGTCACCCACCCACTTCCCTGCTGCTGCTCCCATCCACCAAAGATCAGCAACATTAATGGCCTATGCAGGGAGGGCCACAGAGTGACCCTCTCTGCATCGGTGGGTTAAAAAGGGTATTGCAATGATGCCTCAATATCGAGGCATCACTGCAATACCCTGAAAGCGCCTGGAATCGATCACCATTGCTTCCAGCGCTTGAAACTCCAGAGGACGTGGGTCACGAAAGGTATTTTTTTGTAGGACGTGCCGAGCACGTCCTCGGTCGTGAAGGAGTTAAACAACTTTCCAATTTACTTTTATCATCAAATTTGCTTTGTTCTCTTCTTATTCTTCTTTGTTGAAAGCTAAACCTAGGTAGGCTCATATGCTAATTTCTAAGCTCTTGAAAACCGCCTCTTATGTCAGTTGACAGTTTTTCACAGCTAGACAGTGCTAGTTCATGTGTGTCATATACATAAAATTTTGTTCACTCCCATGGAGTTATTTATGAGTTTGCACTGATTGGCCAAAATGCAAGTCTGTAAAATTAAGAGTCCGTACTGATTGGCCAAAATGCAAGTCTGTAAAATGGACTGAGATAAGGGGGCAGTCTGCAAGGTAACACAAGGTAATCACAGAGGTAAAAAATGTATTTAAATAACCGTGTTGGTTATGCAAAACTGGAGAATGGGTCATTAAGGCATTCTCTATCTTTTTAAACAATAAAATTCTGGTGTAGACCTTTCCTTTAAAGGGACACTAAACACAATTTTTTTTCTTTCATGATTCAGATAGAGCATGCAATTATGAGCAACTTTCTAATTTACTACTATTATCAATTTTTCTTCATTCTCTTGCTATCTTTATTTAAAAAGCAGGAATGTAATGCATAGGAGCCGGTGTTCTAAAATAACATGTCTACCATAGGAATGCGGGACCTACTTCACTTCGGGGGACGTAAATCAGCTGCTGAAGGTTTGTGGTGCTCACTGCGTTTGCGCTAGAGGCCCAACATCCTTCAAACAGCTTTATAGGGACTGCCCTTCACGCACATGACCCATAACGAATGCAGCACAGTGATTACTGCTAGTATACAGCGATAACAGATTTTGCATCTGTGTTTATTAGTATCGGACTTGCACAGTTTTATTAGTGAGATGTCTACACTACTCTAAATTCAGCGATCTGTCTGCAGCATTTAACGTGCAGCCAGCCTAATATGACAGTATGAGGGCGCCCACAACATACTTAGCTAATAATCACAGGGCCCGTGTTCCCATTTTATCCAGACTTACAACTGTTTAAAGCAGGGTGAGAGGTGCCACACGGGCCCTGTGATTATTAGCTAAGTATGTTGTGGGCGCCCTCATACTGTCATATTAGGCTGGCTGCACGTTAAATGCTGCAAACAGATCGCTGAATTTAGAGTAGTGTAGACATCTCACTAATAAAACTGTGCAAGTCCGATTCTAATAAACACAGATGCAAAATCTGTTATCTCTGTATACTAGCAGTAATCACTGTGCTGCATTCGTTATGGGTCATGTGCGTGAGGGGCTCTCGCAGTCCCTATACACTCCCCTGTGGTTATTAAGATGCGGCTCAGTCACCTATTGCGCCTTAAACAGCTGTTTTAAGGAGGTTGGGCCTCAAGCTCATGTGCAGTAAGCGCCACAAACCTCAAATAGCTGATTCACGTCACCGGAAGTGACGTGGTAGACACATTCCTACGTGGTAGACCACTTAATTTAGAACACCGGCCCATTTTTGGTTGAGAACCTGGGTTATGCTGGCTTATTGGTGGGTAAATGTAAGCCTCCAATAAGCAAGCGCTTTCCATGGTGCTGAACCTAAAATGGGCTGGCTGCTAAGATTTACATTCCTGCTTTTAAAATAAAGATAGCAAGAGAACAAAGAAAAATTGATTAGGAGTAAATTAGAAAGTTGCTTAAAATGTCATGCTCTATCTGAAGCATGAAAGAAAAAATTTGCTTTCAGTGTCCCTTTAAGTTTAATTTTGATTTTACGGTCCCTTTAATTAGTAGATATTATTAGTTATTTTTCTTTTACTTGCAATAGAATAAAATATATTATTATCATACTCTATCTATCTTTCTGTCTGTCTGTCTCTATGGGGTAGATTAATTAAGCAGCGGATGCTGCAATCTACCCCCGAAGTTTCTGGCTCGCTGGAAACAGATGTTAAGAGGCAGCGGTCATAAGACCACTGCTCCTTAACTCATTCGCCACCTTTTAGGTGGCGGACTGCAATCATCCTGATCCAATACGATAGGGATGATTGACACCCTCTGTTAGCGGGGGCGGCATTACACAAGCATTTCACAAGAACTGCTTGTGCAATGTTAAATGCCGACAGCATATGCTGTTGACAATTAGCGATGCCGACTCGAGTCAACATGATTCGCTGCAGCAAATAATATCGCCCGGCATTAGATAAATTTACCCCTGTGTCTCTTTGTCTGCCTTGTTGTCTGTATGTATGTTTGTCTCTCTCTCTCTCTCTCTCTCTCTCTCTATCTATCTATCTATCTATCTATCTATCTATCTATTTCGGTCTGTCTCTATATATCTCTCTATATATCAAACCTCTTTATTTAATATATCATACAGTATATCTGTTATCATAGAAGTTCATGTATGTTTATACCCTATCTAAATCTGTCTATCTATCTGTCTTTCTGTCTGTCTGTATGTCTCTCTGTCTGTTTGTCTATTTCTCTATCATCTATCTATCTATCTATCTATCATCTATCTATCTATCTATCTATCTATCTGTGTGTGTGTCTTTGTGTCTGTGTGTCTGTCTGTTTATATCTTTATTATCTATCTGTCTGTCTGTATGTCTCTCTGTCTGTTTGTCTATTTCTCTATCATCCATCTATCTATCCGTCAGTCTGTCTGTTTATATCTTTATTATGTATCTATTTATCTATCATCTATCTACCTATCTATCTGTATGTCTATCTATCTATCTACCTGTCTGTCTGTCTGTCTGTATATTTTTCTACTATTTATTTAGCTATCTATCTGTCTGTTTGTCTGTCTATTTATATCTCTATCATGTATCTATCTATATATCATCTATAGCAACTATCATATATCTGTCATCATAAAAGTTCATGATTGTTTATATTTTCCTTTGCCAAGTGTTCCTACCCCTTTAGTAAATTCTTTGTAAATAATTCATACTAACAAGAGCTGAAGATGAGTCACATACAGTCTTGTAAAAATGCCATACATGGATTTCAGTATAATTAAATGATACTAGGACTATGAGTGTTCCTTGTAAATGTGTGAGTATACAAAATACCTATGTTGTGGTTTAATTTGTTTTTAAAATTTTCTCTGCATTTTGATGTCCGTATGAGAAATAAAAAATATTTGCCCGGTTCTAATAGGCAGCAACATCTTAAAGGGTCATGAAACCCAATTTTTTTCTTTAATGATTTAGAAAGAGCATGTAATTTTAAACAACTTTCTAATTCATTTCTATTATCTAATCTGCTTCATTCTCTTGATATCCTAGGCTGAAAAGCATATCTAAATAGGCTCAGTAGCTACTGATTGGTGGCTGCACACAGATGCCTTATGTGATTGGCTCACCCATGTGCATTGCTATTTCTTCAACAAAGGATATCTAAAGAATGAAGCAAATTAGGTAATAGAAGTTAATGGGAATATTGCTTAACATTGTATTCTCTACCTGAATCATGAAAGAAAATTTTTGGGTTTAGTGTCCCTTTAATGATAATGGAAGTAAATTAGAAAGTGTCTCAGAACTGCTGCTCTCTCTGAATCATAAAAGTTTTTTTTCCTTGAGTGTCCCTTTAAATTGAGAAGAAACTCAAAATTCCCTGATTCAAACATAGCATATCATTTTAATTAACTTTCCAATTCACTTCTACTATCTAATTTACTTTGTTCTCTTGCTATCTTTTGTTGAAAATAATACCTAGGTAGGGTCAGGAAAAGAAAAGCACTACTGGGATCTAGCTGCTGATTGGTTGCTGCACATATATGCCTCTTGTCATTGGCTCACCTGTTGTGATCAGTTAGCTCCCAGTAGTAGATTGCTGCTCCTTCAACAAAGGATACCAAAAGAGCATTGCAAATTTGATAATAGAAGTAAACTGAAAAGTTTAAAAACAAATTAGAACAAAGTGTATAATAAAAATTTGATACAAAATAGTTAAAAGTATATTATTTATTGTATCAAACAATTGTACAGCGACGCGTTTCGCCGAGGATACACGGTTTCCTCAGGCTGATATCCTGAAAGTTGTTTAGATTTCAATGCTCTATAGAAATCATGTCATGGCTTTCATGTCCCTTTAAGGGGTTGTTAAAAATGTTTTAGAAAAAAACGTATCTAATGATTTTTAACAAAAAAATACTATTAATGTATATGGGGATTTTTGAAACATTTATCTAAAGAATTGGGATCAACCCATAATTTGTATACACTTTCTAGCTTCTGTTTTTTTTCAGTAATCTGGGGGTATTGTCAGCTGAATGACACCGTCAACCTGCTTGAATGTACTGAGCTGTTTCCAGACTACCCATAGAGGTGCATATTGTATTAATATACTTATAGGAACGATTAAAGAACTGGGTTAGATGGCTATATATATCAACTAAGCTTGTGCGTTTGTTTCATTATAAAAGCAAATTCGTTACAAAAAACTGATATTTGTTTTGATTTCACGAAACAAATATCCGAATGAATGCACCAAATAAATTGAAAGAAAATGAAAAAATACTGATGAAATTCATCAGTATTGATTAATTTTCTTTAAATTATCCTTAAAGTGAATGTAAATTTTGATGATAAAGTGCCCGTTTTTTTAAAATTTGATTAAAAACAGGGGCACTTTAATTCATCAAAATGTACATTTCACTCGTGTTGTGAAAATACTTACCTTTTAATCTTGACATCCGCTGCATCGCTTCCTCCGCCCGTCGCAAACCCTCTTCCTGGGTCTAAAATGAGGAATCCGGCTTCCTCCAATCACGGCGTTGAATCAGACACTGATTCTCCTGGGGGGGAAGCTGTGATTGGAGGATGACCGATCCGTCATTTCTGACGTAGGAAGAGGCTTGCGATGACCGGGGGAAGCTGGAGCGGCTGTCAAGATTAAAAGGTAAGTATTTTCACAACACGAGTGAAATGTAAATATTGATGAATTAAAGTGCCCCTGTTTTTAATTGAATTTTTAAAAACTGGGCACTTTATCATCAAAATTTACATCCATTTTAACATACTTGCCTCTAGGGCGCTGGAGAGCCGCACTGATCCCGACCCTTCTCCTTAGAGCCCCAGGCCGGGATATTAGCATACAAATTGATATTGCAAGTCCATGGTAAATCCTCTTTTTAGCAGAGAATGGTTAGCGCAGTCGACATCGTTCTAGAGCAACCTATACTTTCAATGAATATTGTGAATTCTATATAGTAAGATTTTTGTTAAAATTAGTTGAATACAGACTGGGTCTGTTTTCTTTAGAAAAAAAGTGCTTAAGAGGTGACATGATTACTTTATATAAATATATTCAAGGCCCATATACAGAGATGGCAGAAGCTCTGTTTATTCCAAGAAAATTGTTTGTGACCAGAGGTCACAATTTAAGGTTGGAGGAAAGGAGATTTAATCTTCTGCAACGTAAACGTTTTTTCACTGTAAGAGCAAAAAAATTGTGGAACTCATTACCAAAGGAGGTAGTGAATGCCAATACCCTAGATACATTTAAAAATAGTCTGGATACATTTCTCTCTATAAACAAAATTCATGGATATGATTGCTAGTATTAAATGGGTCACCTTTTAGTGGGATTATTTAACCTTAACTGGAGCTTTTTGTATATATTTTAGATTTGTATAGGTTGAACTCGATGGACTTCGGTCTTTTTTCAACCTCATCTACTATGTTACTATGTTATGTATATTGTAACAAATCCAAATTCAATATTGGGCCAAAATGAATGCTACATGAACAAAAATGTTGGAAAAAAAATCTGCAATGAATAACTCAGACAAAAGACATTTTTGGCTGGTACACATCTCTAGTGTAATTGCTTGCAGTGACTACCTGGTAAGTGAATGTTCAGTGGCCTCTTTTATACAAAGAATTGTTTTGCAAGAAATTAATACTTGGTCATGGATTCTGTAGTGGGTCTGTTGCTCATTGCCCCCACCCCACCCTCTATCCATGGAGAGCCGCACTGATCCCGACCCTTCTCCTTAGAGCCCCAGGCCGGGATATTAGCATACAAATTGATATTGCAAGTCCATGGTAAATCCTCTTTTTAGCAGAGAATGGTTAGCGCAGTCGACATCGTTCTAGAGCAACCTATACTTTCAATGAATATTGTGAATTCTATATAGTAAGATTTTTGTTAAAATTAGTTGAATACAGACTGGGTCTGTTTTCTTTAGAAAAAAAGTGCTTAAGAGGTGACATGATTACTTTATATAAATATATTCAAGGCCCATATACAGAGATGGCAGAAGCTCTGTTTATTCCAAGAAAATTGTTTGTGACCAGAGGTCACAATTTAAGGTTGAAGGAAAGGAGATTTAATCTTCTGCAACGTAAACGTTTTTTCACTGTAAGAGCAAAAAAATTGTGGAACTCATTACCAAAGGAGGTAGTGAATGCCAATACCCTAGATACATTTAAAAATAGTCTGGATACATTTCTCTCTATAAACAAAATTCATGGATATGATTGCTAGTATTAAATGGGTCACCTTTTAGTGGGATTATTTAAGCTTAACTGGAGCTTTTTGTATATATTTTAGATTTGTATAGGTTGAACTCGATGGACTTCGGTCTTTTTTCAACCTCATCTACTATGTTACTATGTTATGTATATTGTAACAAATCCAAATTCAATATTGGGCCAAAATGAATGCTACATGAACAAAAATGTTGGAAAAAAAATCTGCAATGAATAACTCAGACAAAAGACATTTTTGGCTGGTACACATCTCTAGTGTAATTGCTTGCAGTGGCTACCTGGTAAGTGAATGTTCAGTGGCCTCTTTTATACAAAGAATTGTTTTGCAAGAAATTAATACTTGGTCATGGATTCTGTAGTGGGTCTGTTGCTCATTGCCCCCACCCCACCCTCTATCCATGAAGAATAGGAGAAATTGGTTGGTAGGGAAATTTAGGAAACAGGCATTGCAGGATTTTTTTTCATAATATTTTAGAACATATATTTGGAAGTGGATCCTGTGGTGTGTCTGTGGCTCATTATCTCTCCCTCCTAGCTTTGCCTTGAATTTGGTTTGTGTGGCTACTTAGAACATGAGTGTTTCACACCACTCCTTTCTGTTCCTATATTAATCTTGGCTGGAATTTAGAATATGGTTTATTATTTGGCCTGTTCTTTTCCTACATTTATTAATGCAACAAAAGGCAGCAGCATCTCAATATATTCAAAAAGGTATTTCTCTTTTATTGGAACAGCATATAAACAATGACTTTCAGTCTATCCAACCTTCATCATGTTGTATATTACAAAAGTGTGCAATCCTCCTTTTTATACAGTCTTGAGGAGGAGTTAATTTATTAAACAGGATATTAAGCCTTTAATTTCTTACGAGCAATAAATGAAAAAGAGCTTGCCCCTAGTGTTTACTAAAGTTAAAAATACACACAGAGATAATATGACTTCCTAAATTTACACAGAGCAATTAAAGTATAATCAGAAATATGGAGACCAATCAATTTCTCTAGTCATTCCTAAGGGATGGGGTGCATCTAGTTGACATATCCAAAAAGTTTCTCTACATTTCAATAACTTTTCCTTATCTCCTCCATGTCTAGCTTTTGTAATATGTTCAAGTATCTGGAAACGTAATTGGGAGATATTGTGTCCTGCCTCTAAAAAATGGCTATATACTGAAGGTTGTTTATTCTTTGTTCATATATAAGACTTGTGCTCATTCATTCTGTCTTTTATTCTAATAGTTGATTCACCTATATACATTTTTACACAAGGGCATGTTATTAAATAAACTATGCACTCTGTATGAAATATATTCACCCTTTATGAGGCTGTTACAATTACAACACTCTAAACATGGATAACATTTACACTGTCAAATAATGCAAAACCACTACAAATATTTAAACATATCTTTACTGCTAGGTAACTTTAAGCCACATGTTTTTTAAATTAAATATATAGCCAGACAGACAGATGGTAGATGACAGTCATATGATAGGTTTTTTGGCGCTGCGGAATCTGTTGGTGCTCTACAAATAACCGATAATAATAATAAAATAATAATAGTTGCAATAGATAGATAGATAGATAGATGATAGATAGATAGATAGATAGATAGATAGATTAATTGATTGATTGATTGGTCGATACAAGTAATTTATTTGGGGTAAATATTTGTTTAACAAAATTGAATTACTTTTACTTAAAATATAGGTGACAACACAGAAAATATAAAACTAGAAAGACATAAAGAGAAATTAGGACTAAAGAAACCACAATGTATTGCAAATCAAGATCCCAAACAAGCGTTCATTAAAGACATCACAGGATATCAGGTGCAAATCAACATCTTTGCCATTAAGAACTGGGTGTCTTTTCATGATTTTGTTTCTATTTGCAACAGGTTATATCTATGCAAACTGTTTACCATTGTAAAGGAAAGAGCAGCGATCTGGTGAGCATTATTGGATGGACCACAAAAACGAAATACTCACACACTACACCAAGTGCTACTAATCAGAGCAATGGCAAATATCAGAAACACAAGACTGAACATTTATTACAAATGGGTAGATATCTGGAATTCAGGATTAAAATACTTTAAAAGAATGGCTATTTTGATATCATTTTTCACAAGGCTGTCTTTTATGGGCAGGTTCTTCCTTTTTGTGACACAAAAAGGTCTGAAAAAAAGAAAGATAAATAAATTAATTGGTTGATTAGTAAATAAAAAATAAAAATGATATTGGAATGTAAACACTATAGATCTTACCACAAAACAAAGGCTGATCAGCAAACACACGAGAATTAGAGTTGTCAAGACAATTAGGGCGATTCCATATCCAGGGACTGTGTTGTTAAAGAAAGAGGCATGTCAGACTCATTGCTACTTTCTGGTTGTGTCAATGTCTAACCTTGCAGGGGGATGGACACATTAAAAGCTCTTCTGTCTGTGTCACTGTGTCACCCTGAAAGGGGAGGGACAAATTCCTATCTCCTTTTTGCCTCTGTCTCACCCTGCAGGGTAAGGGACATACTCATAGCTCCCATCTGTCTGTGTCACTGTTTCACCCTGCAGGGGGATGGACAGAATCATATCTCATATGTGTCACTGTGTCACCCTGCAAGGGGAGGGACAGAATCATAGCTCCTTTTTATCTGTGTCTCTGTGTCACCCTGCAGGGGGAGGGACAGACTTTTAGCTCCCTTCTGTCTGTGTCACTGTGTCACCCTGCAGGGGGAGGGACAGACTTTTAGCTCCCTTCTGTCTGTGTCACTGTGTCACCCTGCAGGGGGAGGGATAGACTTTTAGCTCCCTTCTGTCTGTGTCACTGTCTCATCTTGCAGGGAGGTGGACACGTTCATAGCTAACTTCTTTCTGTGTCACTGTGTCACCCTGTGGGCTATTATTCCCAACCGCACAGGAAGGGACAGACTAATAGCTCTCTACCAGTTGAACCCTTGTGCCACTATATAGGGGAAGAGATAGATTCATAGCTGCCTTCTGTCTGTGCCACTGTCTTTTACCCTTCAGGTTGCGGTACAGACTTGTAGTATGCATCTGCCTGTGTCACTGTGTCCCCCTTTATGGCGAATGACTGATTTATAGCTACATTGTTTTCTATTAACCAAGTGCTAATACGTTCTTTTAAAATGCAGTAACTGTGCCATGTAATATGAAGAACATGAATAATAAAGGGTTGAGGGTATGTTGGGAAAATACCTACTTGTGTCATCTTTCTGTGCCTCTGTAAGAAAAATAATACACATTATAAGAGTTTAAACCTTTATAAAAATGTGCCTAATAGAAAGAGAGTAAGTGAAATGAAAGAGAAACAAAGAAATTAATATGAGAGAGAAAAACAGAAAAAAATGAGAAAATATGAAAAACTAATTTGAGAACAAGTATGGCAGTAAGAACAAAAAAAGAGAGAAACAAGCAAAGGCAAATAGGAAGGAAAGATATGTTGGGATAAACTAGTACAGCAAAATGGCAGATCAAAGAAAGGAGAGAGAAATAATATTGTTAAATGGGAAAAGCTTAGATATGGAGAGAACTACACAATTTAAAGTTATAGGTTGTTTTTTTTTTTTTTTTTTGGGGGGGGGCGGGTTGGACCAGAAAAGATACTTGGGTGTGTATTGTATGACCAATGTGTTGCTAATTTTCTCTCTCTCTAATAGCCATGTAGAATGGGTGAATTTTGTTGTTGTGTACAATGGGTGTATTTTAGAGATGTGCCATTCAACTTAAGACGAATACTTCTTCATCTTAATTTATGTAGATTGGCAAGTCATCTTATTCATGAATAGCCGGGTACACCATTAGGCAAAAGAGATAAAAAACTACTGATTGCTTGACAATAAGGGTGAGTTCACTGTTTGTGTCATTTGGTGCCAAAAAAGGGGCAAGAATGGGAAAAGGAGCTATATTGTTTGACCAAACAGCTCCATTGTTTGTAATGTTTTACAAGCAGTCTCACCACTGAGTTGAAAGATAGGTTTCTTTTAATTGTTTTAATTTTATATTGTAAGATTTATGTTAAAATTAGTTGCATATATTTGTTTTTCCCTTTGGATTAGTAATAAATCTGAAAAAACGAAGAAACAAAAACTGAGAAAATTTGAAATATAAGTGAAAATATGAATAACAAATTGAGAATAAGTATGGAAGTGAGATAGAACAAAATTGAGAGAAACAAGCAAATGCAAATAGAAAGGAAAGATATGTCTGGATAAACTAGAACATCAAAATAGTGGATCAAACAAAAGGAGAGAGAGATAATATTATTTTATGGGAAGCCTAATGCACAGAGAAAACTACACTTAAAGGTACAGCAATGTCAAAATTAAACTTTCATGATTCAGATAAAGAATGACATTTGCACAATTTGCTTTGTTCTCTAGGTTTCCTTAATTGAAAAAGCATACCTAGGTATGTTTACGAGCAATGTACTACTGTGAGCTAGCTGCTGATTGGTAGTTGCACATAAAACTAACAAGTACAGGGACAAATATAGAAAAAAATACATCTAAGATAAAGTGGGATCAAGGAATATAGGAGAGTAAGTAAGAGATATTTTATGTAAAAAAAAAAATGACACACATGAAAATCAATAGAGTTACTATTGGAAAGTTAGCATGTACTTAAACTACAACAATCTCTGATAGTCACTAATCCATAGTGCCTGAAAAAAACCTGTTATGCTTTTGGCTATATATTGCTCTTTAATAGGTGTTTAGTTGAAGATGATGTTTCACCCATTTATTCTTCTCCACAGGCACTTCAACCATTTTAATAGGTTTGAGAAATCACGACTGGCTTTTTTTGTGATACACTGATTTAAAAATCCAAATTTTTAATAATCAATAAACTTATAATGTTTATTTTTTATTTTCAGCTGATAAAATGAAAAAAAAACTCTGAAGATTAAGTTTTCTTTTAATCTTTAGCATTTTTGTGATTATTGTAAAGACACCACAAAGTGACCAGTTACTCCAGAACAAGTATTTGTAATCTGCCTGTGTTTAAGAATTAAATGGCACAGCCCAGCTCTCCATTAAAGTCTAAACACAATCATAGTTTATTTATTTAATGATTTATCAAGCTCCGTAAGGAGCTTGTGGGCCCGTGTTTCTGGCGAGTCTTCAGATTTGCCAGAAACACAAGTTATGGAGCAGAGGTCTAAAGACCATTGCTCCATAACCCTGTCTGCCTGTTCTGATGAGGCGGACATGAAATCGCCGGAAATCAACCTGATCGAGTAAGATTGGGTTGATTGACACTCCCCTGCTGGGGTCCGATTGGCCCCGAGTCAGCAGGGGGCGGCGTTGCACCAGCAGTTCACAAGAGCTGCTGGTGCAATGCTGAATACGGAGAGTGTATTGCTCTCCGCATTCAGCGATGTCTGTCGGACCTGATCCACAGTGTCGGATCAGGTCCGACAGACTTATGATAAATAAGCCCCCATGTCTCCAGAAAGATATATTAAAATTGGATCTATTTAAAGCAGCACTACTTAAATGGTAAATAGTCTAAAAATAACACTTATTAAGTATAATATTATATATTAGGTGACTTAATAAGGCTGAGGTTGTAAGTATTGTTCACCATAAGAGAGATACCAGAACAAGGTGTCATGATCTCAAGTTGATGGGTAGTAGGTTTAGAAGTAATTTGAATAAGCATTTCTTCACAGAACGGGTGGTAGATTTATGGAATAAACTTCCATTAAAGTTGGCTTAGACAAACACTGTGGAGTACTTAAAGGGACAGTACACTGTAAAATTGTTTTTATATGAATGCATTTTCAATGACTTGTTATACCAGCTGCAGAGTATAACATTTATTAGAAATTGCATTTTTCGGTTTATTTGTGTATATGAAGTAGCTGGTTTTGTGCTTTTTAAACCACAGCCTATTACAATGGGTTGAGCTTCAGGTAATATCAGATCTCGTTATGTTATCACTTTTATGTACACAGACTTGCGCTTCCTTATCTTAGATTTGTCTAGAAAACCAAAACTCAATACTTAGAGAGAACAATGGAAAATTATCATTTTATTACTTAACTACCATGCCCCCCACTGAGAGTGTAATCTCTTCTGCTGGCTGTGTTTACTTAGTCTATTTAATAGAATATACTCCAGTATAGAAACTTTCAGTATAGGTTGGGAAACCACAAGCTAAATCAGCTATTTCAAATGCCAAAATAGGGGTAAAGGAGCTACTTTTAAACAATTTAAAACACTCCTGCAAGTAAAATGAATAATTGGGAACAATTTAAAGGGGAGAACATTTTTGGGTGAACTGTCCCTTTAAAGAATGTGGAGGACTTAAAGAATGTGGAGGACTTAAAGACAAACACTGTGGAGGACTTAAAGAATGTGGAGGACTTAAAGAATGTGGAGGACTTAAAGACAAACACTGTGGAGGACTTAAAGAATGTGGAGGACTTAAAGACAAACACTGTGGAGGGCTTAAAGAATGCCAGAGATACATATAAGGCTATCCTATGGACTCATTAAGCATTTACAGGAAATATATGCAGACTTGTTGGTCCTATTATTCCATGTATCTGCCTTTAAAATCTATCTTTCTATAATTTATAACATATTTTGTGATATACAGAATTATTGCCCACAAATTAAAAAATGTCTCTCTGCTAACAGTATACACTGCCAAGCATTTAAGGCAAAGATTTCCCTCTGTGGAATGAAAATATAGACTAGGAACTAGGCAAGGGCATTCAGATCCTTTGTCAAGGCAGATGGCGATCGGCCATTTTAGAGCTGCATTTATTCTTGTGAAAGTGAAATACACTAATATCTGTGCAAATTCATATCTTAGCGTGTTTCACTTTTACAAGAATAAAAGCGTCTTCAAAAACTGCAGAAAGCCGTAAGCGGCCGCCGTCTTCCTCATTCGAATTGTAACAAATAATAGGAATGCCCATGCCTACCAAGCACATTACAGACACATAGGAATAAAATCCATAAAAATGAATAAAGAAATCTAAATTTAAACAATATATTTCTATATATTCTGTATACACACACACACACATAATATTAAAAAAAAAACAAGAACGCATCTGTTCTAAAAATGATGCTTACATAAAAATAAGAAAAAGAGAGCGAGAAAGAGAGCGAGAGAAAGAGAGAGAGAAAGAGAGAGAGAAAGAGAGCGAGAGAAAGAGAGAAAGAGAGAGAGAAAGAGAGAGAGATAAAGAAAGAGAGAGAGAAAGAGAGATAGATAGTGAAGGAAAGAGAGAGAGCGATAGAAAGAAAGAAAGAAAGAAAGAAAGAAAGAAAGAAAGAAAGATTGAAAGAAAGAACTGATTATATTGTACTCACCTGTCACCTGCAGATTTAGCATCATACAGGCAGCCAGTACCCATAACCCAGCCTTACACAGAGAGGTCTCAGTAGCCATGCTGGGCTTCAGACCACTGCTAACTTCAGATAAACCGTCTAAGCTTTGATTTATTTGCACTGCAATTCCTTGGGTTATGTATCTCCCTGTTATGGGACAGAGGAGCGCAAGGTTCCTATGTTGGACATTCTAAAAAATGTGTGGGGATTTGTGAGTAGCAAAGTTTATACGGTAGCTCTTCCCTTATTTCCTTTTTTCTTCTCTTTCCTCGTCCCACATTCCTTTCATTTGTGAATGCCCAGTAGGAGTGCCAACCACAAGGGGGTAAATATTTGGATTATCGTTCTCTGTAAATATATGTTTTAACCTCTTATTTACTTAATTATTATTTCTTTCTTTTTTCAAAATCCATCTTGCATATCTATCTATCTATCTATCTATCTATCTATCTATTTATCTGCCTGTCTATCTGTCTATCTATCTACTATGTATCCTCTATCATCTATCTATCTGCCTGTCTATCTGTCTATCTGTCTATCTATCTACCATATATTCTCTATCATCTATCTATCTATCATCTATCTATCTATCTATCTATCTGCCTCTCTATATGTCTATCTATCTACTATATATCCTCTATCATCTATCTATCTGCCTGTCTATCTGTATATCTATCTGTCTATCTATCTACCATATATTCTCTATCTATCCATCTATCTATCTATCTATCTATCTATCTATCTATCTATCTATCTATCTATGTATCTATCTATGTATCTATCTATCTACTGTATCTATCTATTTATCTATCTATTATCTATCTGTCATCTATCTATAAATCTATCTATCTACTATCTATCTATCTATCTATCATCTATAAATCTATCTATTATCTATCTATCTATCATCTGTATGTCTATCTATCTATCTACTGTATCTATCTTTTAATCTATCTATTATCTATCTATTATCTATCTATAAATCTATCTATTATCTATCATCTATCTATAAATCTATGTATCTATTATCTATCATCTGTCTATCTTTCTATCTATCTATCTTTCTGTCTGTCTATATATCTATCTATCTATAATCTATCTATCTGTCTTTCTATCTATCATCTATTTATGTATCCCTTTATCTTAAAGGGCAATGAAACCCCAAAAAAAATATTTCATGATTCAGATAGAGCATGCAATTTTAAACAACTTTTCTTTTTATTTCTATTACATAATTTGCTTCATTCTCTTGGTATCCTTTGCTGAAGGAGCAGCTATGCCCTACTGAGAGTTATCTGAACACATTTCTCAGCCAATTACAAGAGGCATATATGTGCAGCAACCAATCAGAAGCTCCTAAGTCTACTTAGGTATCCTTTTCACCAAAGAATAGCAAGAGAACAAAATAAATTATATAATAGAAATAAATTGAAAAGTTGTTTAAAATCACTTGCTCTATCGGAATCCAGAAATTAAAAAAATTTCCAATTTACTTTTGTTATCAAATTTATTTTGTTGGTATCCTTTGTTGAAGAGTTAACCTATGAAGATTTATAGAAGCTTAGGAGCGTGCACGTTTTTTTATTACTCTATGGCAACAGTGTTTGCCACTCTGTATAGCATTGCTACAAACAGTAAAACACTGCTGCCTAAGGGGCCAATTTATTTAAGTGCGGCGGACATCATACCATGTAGCGAATCATGTCTGCCGCTCATCGATAAATGCCGACAGCGCGCACTGTCAGCATTTATCATTGCACAAGCAGTTCTTGTGCAATGCCACCCCCTGCAGATTCGCGGCCAATCAGCCGCTACCAGGGGGTGTCAATCAGCCCGATCGTATAGGATTGGGCGGATTAAACACTGCAGCCTCAGAGGCAGCGGACAAGTTATGGAGCAGCGGTCTTTAGACCACTGCTTCATAACTTCTGTTTCCGGCGAGCCTGAAGGCTCGCACGCAAACAGGGGCATCAAGCTACATTCGAAGCTTGTTAACTCGGCCCCA
>NC_069505.1:584878636-584993636 GCF_027579735.1 Bombina bombina
AGCACAGTTACTAGTCAACATGCTACTGTTTTTGTTCTTTTGCCTTCATCTCTCTTTAAAACTGTTCTCTTATTTTAACTCTTAAAGGGCCATGATACCCAAATGTTGAAACACTTGAAAGTGATGCAGCATAGCTGTAAAAATCTGACTAGAAAATATCACCTGAACAACATCTCTATGTAAAAAAGAAAGATATTTTACCTCAAAATGTCCTAAGTATTCACACCCTATTGTAAAGGACTTTAAGCAGCAAATCAGTATGCCTGTCCCGGGACATGCAAGGGAGCGAACCTCATGCACACTCATGTTATTTTCCTATTCAGTTTAAGGAAGTTTACTATGAAATCTCATGAGAGTTAAGTGAAATCTCATGAGATCACAGTGAAAGAGTTCATGACTTCATCACTGTTGATGCTGATTGGCTGCAGTTCATTTCTTCTTCTTCTTCTTTTTTTTACCTGCAGCTGGGCAGTAGCTGAAGTATAACTTTTTACACAGCACTTATTCTGGTGAGCTGAGGAAATTGTAAGGTAAAATATCTTCCTTTTTTACATAGAGATGCTCAGGTGATATTTTCCTGTCAGCTTTTTACAGTTATACTGCATATGAGTATTATGTCCCTTTAACGAGTGGTGGTTAGTGAAACTCTGCATCTTCACACTGGGCGCCGCTATCTTGGAATTTAAAAATACTAACACACTCAGAGAAACAGTGGGTATTTACAGATCAGGGATATTATTGTCTTTTTAACAAGCCTTATTGTTGTCTTCAGTTTAGAGTGCACAATACAGAGGGGGAGCTGTACATTGTTGCAGTGAGTACATTCCTCTTTATTATTCCTGAAGCCTTTATATCTCTGGTGTGTACACTAACCCAAAGAGCAAGGTATAGCTGTCAAAAGGCAGCAGCATCACTAATCTGCGAAAAGCACACAACTTCTGTCACAGGATGCAACAATACGCGAGCTACAAGATGGCGGAACCCAGTTTAAAAATGCTGAGATTAACCAACAGGCTTCTGTTATGGGTTAACATAAGTGAAAAGAAAAAGATTAGTCTGAGAATAACATAGCTGCCATGTTGAAACTTTGGATACCTTCTCTGCTGTGGCCAATTAGGGACAGTTATAAATAGAGTGAAATATAACAGTGTTCAGCACTTCCATTTCTATTATTGTGCTTCATTCTCTTGGTATCCTTTATTGAAGGAGCAGTGGTGCACTACTGGAAGCTAGCCGAACACCTTGGTAAGCATATATGTGCAGCAACCAATCAGCAGTTATCTCCCGGCTCCTGAGCCTACCTAGGTATGATTTCAACAAAGGATACCAAGAAAATGAAGAAAATTAGATAATAGAAGTAAATTGATTCATGAAAGAAAATGTTTGTGTTTCTTGTCTCTTTAAGAGATTAAAGTGAACAATCTAAAGGGAAAAAAACAGTATTATATAAGTAACATTGACAATGGTGTTTATTAAAGGCAAAGAGCACATTTTTTTTTTAAATGATCATAATTAAAGTCTTCAAAACTATTTCACTTGACCAATATGTGAGAAGTTGTTATGTCAAGTCATGTGACAGATCTTTATTTGACATAATAATAGGATATCATGACTGACTGAGTGAAAATGTACTGTAGCAATTAATTTAAAAAGAGGTGGATAGGCAAATAAAATTTCAATAAATCACTTATTACCCATTCAAAAATAATTTATTACATCTTTTGCATCTTACATAGTGTTGATCATAAAATCAATAAATAAAATGAACATGATGACAAGGCAGAGTAAGTGAGTAACTGTAAATAAAAGGATGAGATGCAAATCAAGAATTAGATACGGATTAGAGGGAACAGAACACGTTTTAAATCCAAAGTATCAAGTCCTGGAACTAGAATACTTTGCAAATGGAGGTTCAGTTAGAGGTCAAGAATAGAATCCAGAATTCCAGAGACAGGACGACGATGTCAGGACTATAAGGCCCAGAATTCCAGAGACAGGACGATGCCTGGACTACAAGGCCCAGAATTCCAGAGACAGGACGATGGCAGGACTACAAGACCCAGAATTCCAGAAACAGGAAGAGGTCAGGACTACAGGTTCCAGAATTGGAGACAGAAGAGTTTAGGGCTACAGGGTCCAAAATTCTACAGGAAGATGTCAGGAATACAGAGACAAAAATGCATTGCAAATCCCAAAACAGTGAGAAATCAGGATAATAGACACCAGAGTGCATAATTTGCAATTTAAGAATGATGGAGAAGTCTGGACTACAAAGTCCAGAATGCATTTCAATTCAACAAGTGTGATAGCATGACAGGAATATATTAGAAAATCTAGACTAAAACAGGTTTCAGGACTACATGGACCAGAATACATTGCAGTTAAAGGTTTCAGTATTATTTTCCAAGTGAAAATCCACCATGGCTGCCTTCTCCATGTTTCTTACACAACAGAGGCTGTAAAAGAATAATAGATTATATATTATTATGATCAACTGAAACTGTTAATATACAAGTGTCCTAAAATGCTAGATTACTAGTGAAACTCAATCAATTACTCAGATGTATTATCTTGTGTTTGGAGCCGCACTAAGAATAGTGCACAATCTAGTATTTTATAGCACACCCTATATTTTTTTATACAGTGCAGGCCAGGGAGCACTATTAACTATTAGTGGTGAGTTAAAGGGACGTGGAACCCAAAAAAATTCTTTCATGATTAAAAAAGCGCATATAATTTAAATAACTTTCCAATTTACTTCAATTACCTAATTTCCTTTAATTTGCTTTGTTCTTTTAGTATCTTTTGTTTAAAAGCATATCTAGATAGGCTCAGGAGCAGCACTGCACTACTGGTAGTTAGCTACTTATTGGTTGCTGCATATTAAGCCTCCAGTCATTGGCTCATCTGATGTGTTCCGCTAGATACAAATTGCAAATTTAAAGAAAGACATGAAAACAGCACACTTGCGCCACTGAGGCACAGAATCACAGACTGCCAAGTCTCACAACGTTTCAAGCCTACTATAGGCCCTTAGTCATGCATATCTGTCATGTATAAACATGACTAAGGACTTATAGCAGGCCTGAAACATTGTAGCATTTTTCCTATGGACCCTGCTAAGAGGAAATCAAGATCCTTTTTTTTAACTATTGAGACTGGAATCTATTTGTATACTATATTGCGTTCAGCTAAAACCCAGTAGTACTTTTCTGCTTTTTAAACAAAGCATACCAAGAGAATGAAGCAAAAATAACGTTTAAAAGGTGTATATGTATGTGTGAAGATATATGTGTGTATGTAGATATGTATTTGTATGTGTGTGTATGTATCAGCGTTCCCCACAGAAAATTTCGCCAGCTGGGTGGCATTATATAGTAGCTAAGTGGGGGCGGTGTAATACTTTGCAATATTATAACATTTAATGTTATTTATTAAAATTGCTTAAGCTATTTAAAGCACATATTAATTGCAGTTATTTAAGAGTCAACACTGATTGGCTAAAATACATGTCTGTCAAAAGAACTGAGATAAGGGGGCAGTATGCAGAGGCTTAGATACAAGATAATCACAGAGGTAAAAAGTGTATTAATATAACTTTGTTGGTTATGCAAAACTGGGGAATGGGTAATAAAGGAATTATCTATTTAAACAATATTATTTCTGGAGTAGGCTGTCCCTTTAAGTAATCTTAATGTAACAAATAACTCACTGACAACAAGTGATGTGCAGCCATAAAAAAAATATTTGGTCCAAATATTTTGTAACGAATATTCTGGGGAATTAATTTCCCTGAATATTTGTTTACTGCACTATTCGGTATATGTTTAGTTTAAAAAGAAACAAATAATGAACATTCGTTTAACAATTACATTTATTTTCCAAGGCTCTGTGAAGAAGAGGAGCGGGTTAGCGGGTCCACCAGTATGCAAAAGGTAAGCATTAACCCCTTAAAAGTAATTCAAAGAAAACAACTTAGCACTGACGCATTTCGTCAGCATTTTTTTCATTCTCTTTAAATTTCCTTGGCGCATTCATTTGGATATTTGGTTTATTAAAGCAAAACGAATATCCGATTTTCATTACAAATTCGCATTTGTAACAAAACGAATACACATCTCTACTGACAACGTTTGTTTGGGAGAGAAAACCAGTTTGGTCGCAGTTATTAAAATCAACACTAAAATAACATGCAAATAGCATTAATTTAAAGGTGGCGGCAATAGGCCCTCAACTATAGTTAATAATATTAACCCATGCCTAGATGGTCAGTGGGTCAGACAAGCTGACAAAGACCGGAGCCTGGATTCTACGCCCTTTGACGGAGACTACAACCTCGGTTAGTCTTCACCCTTACACTTGCAACAATGCTGCATACGCCACACACACTTTGCTCTTAAAGGCATTAACCCATAGCTGCGCTTCAGGGTAGGGAGGGCCCTACACTATCTATTGGTGGTAAACTCCCCTTTAATTGGTAGAAATGATAATGCATAGACAAAATATATATTGGGACTAGACTACAATATAAAGAAGATTGGAATATATAATGTACTTAAGTTTAAAGAAAAATGTAGTAATTTACAACATTTCTTTCACTTTAATGTTAAAATAAATCTTTGATAAAAGTTTCTAAATTTAGAAACTACAAGTAAAACAAACTGCTTGAGAACTTACCACAAGACACAGGCTGCCAAGCAAGGAGGCAAGAATCAGTGAAGTCAGAACTAACAGGGCCACACCATATCCGGGTACTCCTGGGAATAAAAGGTATACAGTGTTACGCTACTGATAGCCTTGTATCTTCCTTTTGTCAACCTGCTGGGGGGGGCAGAGGCATAGCTCCCTACTGTCTGTGTCACTGTGTCACCCTGCAGGGGGAGGGACACACTCATAGCTCCCTTTTGTATGTGTCACTGTGTCATTCTGCAGAGGGAGGGTCAGACTCATAGCTCCCTTCTGACTTTGTCACTGGGTCACCCTACAGGGGGGGACAGAATCATAGCTTCCTTTTGTATGTGTCACAGTGTCACCCTGCAGAGGGAGGGACAGACTCATAGCTCCCTTCTGACTTTGTCACTGTGTCAACCTACAGGGGGAGGGACAGAATCATAGCTTCCTTTTGTATGTGTCACAGTGTCACCCTGCAGAGGGAGGGACATACTTATAGCTCCCTTCTGTCTGTGTCACTGTATCACCCTGCAGGGGGAGGGACAGACTCATAGCTCCCTTCTGTCTGTGTCACAGTGTCACCCTGCAGAGGGAGGGACATACTTATAGCTCCCTTCTGTCTGTGTCACTGTGTCACCCTGCAGGGAGAGGGAGAGACTCATAGCTCCCTTCTGTCTGTGTCACTGTGTCATTCTGCAGAGGGAGGGACACACTCATAGCTCCCTTCTGACTTTGTCACTGTGTCACCCTGCAGGGGGAGGGACAGAATCATAGCTTCCTTTTGTATGTGTCACAGTGTCACCCTGCAGAGGGAGGGACAAACTCATAGCTCCCTTCTGTCTGTGTCACTGTGTCACCCTTCAGGGGGAGGGGCAGACTCATAGCTCAATTCTGCCTGTGTCACGGTGTCACCCTGCATGTGGAAGGACAGACTCATAGCTCAATTCTGCCTGTGTCACTGTGTCACCCTGCAGAGGGAGGGTCAGACTCATAGCTCCCTTCTGTCTGTGTCACTGTGTCATTCTGCAGAGGGAGGGACACACTCATAGCTCCCTTCTGACTTTGTCACTGTGTCACCCTGCAGGGGGAGGGACAGAATCATAGCTTCCTTTTGTATGTGTCACAGTGTCACCCTGCAGAGGGAGGGACAAACTCATAGCTCCCTTCTGTCTGTGTCACTGTGTCACCCTTCAGGGGGAGGGGCAGACTCATAGCTCAATTCTGCCTGTGTCACGGTGTCACCCTGCATGTGGAAGGACAGACTCATAGCTCAATTCTGCCTGTGTCACTGTGTCACCCTGCACGGAGAGGGACAGATTTCTATCTTGCTATTGTCTGCATTCTGTGTCACTGCACAGAGAGGATAAAGATGTATAGCTCATTTTTATGTGTGTCACTATGTCACCCTGCATGGGGAGGGGCAGACTCATAACTCAATTCTGCCTGTGTCACTGTGTCACCCTGCAGGGAGAGGTACAGACTTATATCTTGCTATTGTCTGCATTCTGTGTCACTGCAGGGAGAGGATAAAGATGTCTAGCTCATGTTTATGTGTGTCACTATGTCACCCTGAAGAGTGAGGTTCAGACTAATAGATTTTTGTTATCCATGGCTCTCTTTCACCCTGAAGGGATAAAGATTAACTCATAGCTCTCTTCCATTTGTGTCACTGTGCAGAGAGAGTTTGGGAGTTAAAGACGCAAAGCACTGTTTGTCACTGTGCAGAGGGAGGGACAGACTCAAGCTTTCTTCTGTCTGTGTGAATGTGTTACCCTCCATAAGAAGTAGACATATTCATAGCAATCTTCTATTTTTGTCACTTTGTCACTTTGCAAAGGGACAACGAAAATTATAGCCCCCTTTTGTCAGTTTTACTTTGTCACCCTGCAGGGGAGGGACAGATTTATAACCTTCCTGTCCGTATAACAGTATCATCCTGCAGGGACAGATTCAATGCTCTGTTCTTTGTTTATTGTTCCAGGGTGCAGAACTTACCTGTAGTTGAGTTAGTCTGAGCCTCTGTTGGGATAAATGAAAAAATATATATATTATTAATAAAGAAAGAAAGAGAGAAAGAAAGAAAGAAAGAAAGAAAGAAAGAAAGAAAGAAAAAAAGAAAGAAAGAAAGAAAGAAAGAAAGAAAGAAAGAAAGAAAGAAAGAAAGAAAGAAAGAAAGAAAAATATTTTTGAGACAGGTACATAGATGATAACCACTCTGCTCTGAATAACAATACTGAATCTATATACAGTGATTTCTTATGCTAGACAGGTCGATAGATAGATAGATAGATAGATAGATAGATAGATAGATAGATGATAGATAGATAGATAGATAGATAGATGATAGATAGATAGATAGATAGATAGATGATAGATACTGTAGATAGATAGATAGATAGATAGATAGATATACTTGATGTTACCACCAACAACTGCAATGGAAGCTAGGTCTGTAATAGTTCAGTACAGAGACAGACTAGATGTGTGAGAGGATAAAACGAATAAGGAATGATATAAAGATATGGTAAAAATTAGACAATAACATATTGTCTAAACCAATAAAATAGGTTTATGTAAAGACTAGGAGATGAAGAGGAAGCAAGCTAAGTATATACTAATACAAATATATTATCTCTCACCTGTGCCTTGCAGAGCTAGCATCATACAGACAGCTACAACCAGCACTCCAGTTTTACACAGGACACCTTCAAATGCCATTTTGAGTAAGATCCCAGTTCAACGACTGCTGTATAGAGCCAATGATTTGCCAGCACTCTGATAGCTTCTCCACTGAAACCATTATGTTTATATACCTGCCGAGCAGAGAACAGTCATGCCGTTTGTGTGAGAGATGTCTCATTCCTACATTAAAAACATTCTCAGCTATATAAGTGTGGGTTATTTCTAGGATTATAAGTAATTATATAGATGTGACTGAGAATTGCAGTATTTAAGAATCATCTATCCAGTTATAAATTCCATAAGTTTTTTGAAGAAATGTTGAAGAATGCTTATGATTCTTAGGAATTCATTTATGAATCTGTAGATGCAGCTTTGAGATCTATGTGCTGCAGGACCACAAAAGTGTACCTGAAAGCCCAGCTAAGTAGCTGTGGTCTTACAACACTGCTATTTAACCTCTCTGCCACCTCAAGGTTATCAGAGTTAAATCATCCTGGTCAGGTCTGATCGAGAAACCCTGCTCTCATGGAATTGGTTACGTGAGAGCAGGGAGTAACAGGTGCACAAGTAATTGTCTGTGCGGTGGTTGATATATGGAGACCTTTAGGCTCAGTTTTTTCAAGCCCCTTTGCTCCCTTTGACTACAGGTTTGCACAAGAGAACATGCAGTCAGGATTTATCGGTTTTAGACCGCTGCTTCCCTACCCTCTTCTCGACCTCTTAGGTCCGACCAGATCAAAGAGATTGACAGCTCCTGCCGTGCGTGATTTGCTTGCGCGGGCAGGGGCGGAATTATATGCAAAGGAGCGCTCGTGTGCAATAGCCCGCCAGAGGAGAGCTCGGCAAATATGTATGGCCCTGTACGCCTTGGATTGATAAATGGAGCCCTTTATATCAACATGCAAGGTCAACGTCATTTACATTTTCTCTCTGGAAGGAAGAATCTCTCACAAGGGAGAGCCAAAGTGACAGGGTAGCGCCAACACTGATAATATTTATTTAAAGGGACATGGAACCTAAAAAGATTTCTATAAAGATTATGGGGCCGATTTGGAGCTTAATGCCCCTTGTCTAAAGACCACTGCTCCATAACTTGTCTGGTGTGCTAGCTGGAGGCGCTGGTTCAGCTTGTATCAGTCGTTGGTATCTTCCTTTCCTTCCTCGGTTGTATAACTCTAGGTGCAAAATAGTGGTGCTGAAATATCAGACAATACACCATACAAAGGTGAATATCTACTCACAGTGTATATTGCAGGTTACCGGCTCCTTCCCAATATGAAAAGACAATATTACAGATTCAGTAAAAAAGTTTGTCTTTATTTGGCTCAACGCAAAAGCGTTTCAACGGTCCCAGCCGTCTTTCTCAAGAGCAATAAAAGTGCTTTACAAACCAAAGCAATGGGGCTGCGTTAGGAGCTGAACGCTGCTTTTTTGCAGGTGTTAGGTTTTTTCCAGCCCAAACTGCCCCATTGTTTCCTATGGGGGAATCGTGCACGAGCACGTTTTTCCAGCTAGCCGCTACGCTGGTATTGAGGGTTGAAGTGGCGGTAAATTCGGCTCAACGTTCCCTTTTTGGAGCCTAATGCAGCCCTTCAGGGAACTCTCAATACCAGCGTTGTTTAGAAGCAGCGCTAGAAAAAAAAGACGCGTAGCTAACGCACCCCTTTGGCCTCAAAACTCTAAATCTAGGTGTATGGTTGTAAACAAAGAGTTTTTGGAAACTCTTGAAAAAATAAAAAAGAGCTTAAACTCTTATAAATGGAAGACTTTGGGTAGAGTTATATAACTTTGATGTACAGGTAGGGGCGCTCATAAGCCTCTACTCAAATAAATTCACATTTATTTATTCCAGGTGATCAACATTACTGCAGTAATCAACTGGCTATTAAAATCCTCCAATCAGCAAGCGCTACCCAGGTGTTGAACCAAATATGGGCCAGCTCCTAAGCTTAGATTCCTGCTTTTTCAAATAAAAATAGTTAAATCAAGTAATAGTTTGATGTTTTTCTGAAGTGTGTGTGCCGATCAGGCTGTGAGAGGGATTCCAGAATAAAATTTACAACTAGCCAAATTTAAGCAACTTCATTGTCCAATCAGATGCACAGAAATACTGGCCAATCACAGCCACAGAGAGGAACAGGCAATCAGGACTAGCCAATCCCTGTGATTGCCTGGGGTGCAAAGGATCTAGGGGTGCTTTCCAATGTCGGAATTACAGCTGGTTCAGTAGCACAACTTAGAACAGAAAATCCTGAAAGATCATCTTGGCTCAGATTTAAAGGGACCTATAAATGCAGCTATGCACAATACATAGCATGTGAATATTTGCAGCAAGGTAACGGGTTTTCAAGCACAGTAACAGGATAATTGTTTAGACATTTTTCATGTCTCAATTGCAGGACAAGCTATGTTGTTTACTTATTGACCTGTACTGAGTGTAATGTTCAATATACAGGTCTTACAACAAGGGAAACCCGTGACAGGATTAGGAAACATGTTGCC
The DNA here is from genome assembly GCF_027579735.1 of Bombina bombina. Taxonomy (NCBI): domain Eukaryota; kingdom Metazoa; phylum Chordata; class Amphibia; order Anura; family Bombinatoridae; genus Bombina; species Bombina bombina. The sequence goes on from NC_069505.1 coordinate 584,888,492, forward strand.
AATATTAAGAATGGAAAATTGACAACACCTTTGGTCCAACACTTTAAATTGTTACACAATAAAAGTCCAAAAACGCTTAGATGGACCATTATTGAAATGGTCAAATGCAAGGAAAGAGGAGGGGATAGAGAAAAATTGCTGGCTAAAAGGGAGATATTTTGGATACACAGGCTCAGGACTAGAATACCTGAAGGACTTAACTCCAAATATGACAATAAATTTCTGGGAGTAGCAGGTCCTGGGTCTGTGCATCTAAGAGATATATATGTATATGATCATGGTAATTTTGAGATTCTGCGTTTGATTTGGGATTAGAAGTATATGCAAAAACAAAATAAAACAAATCAAAACAAATGGAAACCAAGTTTAATGTAATTGCAAAATAGCACATAAAACTTTAAAACATTATTCATGGCTTTGTCCAATTCATATACTTGCCTTATTGGATTTAGGGTTTAGTTTTATTTAAGTATTTTGACTTGAACTGACTGGCTTTAACACTAATACTATATTGTAGTTTATCACATAACATGCCTAAAGTGTTGAAAATCAGTATTTTTGGTTCATTGTCTACATACTGTTTCAAATTGTTCTTTAAATTGCTTTTGGTAATTGTACACATCAGCTTAACTGCAACATATTATTAAATATCTGATAATGTGAGTTATGTTTATTGTTTGAAGTGTATTCCATACGATTGTAACCTTAACAATAATGGGTTGGACATGAGCTCCACTCTAGATAAAGGGTTTTACATTTTAACCAATCAGCATATTCTAATAGGTATATTAGGCTAATTGTAACCTGAGACATCAGCTACGATTATGGCTTTCTAAGCCGAAACATGTCAGCAGGCAGTTTCTAGAGTGGAGTCCATACCGCTCACGTTGCCACGGGAGATCCAAAGTTTGTATCCCATTTGGGATGAAAAAGTTTTTTTTCTACAATAAATGTTTCAACTCTTCAACACTGTTTGCGAGTGCACCTCATTTTGCTTGTGGGAGCACAAGGACGGGGTCTAGAGAGGCAAATAGACTTTGGACAAAGTACACTCAGGAGCCTCAGGGAGCACAGAGGGGAATTAGCTGCCTGAAACTGATCCTCCTCAAGCTTTGTGACTCTCTCCCCACCATCCTCTCCTCCTCCCTACACCCTCTCCTTCTCCCTCCTTCTCCTCTCCCCCCTTCCTCTCCTCCTCCCTTCCTCCTCTCCTCTCCCCTCATTCCTCTAGCCTCCTCCTCTCCTTCTTCCTCTCCTCTCACCCTTGCTCTCCTCCTCCTCCCTCCTTTATCTCCTCTCCCCTCCTTCCTCTCCTCTCTCCTCCTTCCTCTCCTCTCCCCTAATTCATCTCCCCTCTTTCCTCTCCTCCTCCCTCCTTTCTCTCCTCTCTCCTCTCCCCTCCTTTCTCTTCTCCTCCCTCTCATCCTCCCTCCCTCTCCTCTCCCCTAATTCATCTCCCCTCTTTCCTCTCCTCCTCCCTCCTTTCTCTCCTTTCTCCTCTCCCCTCCTTTCTCTTCTCCTCCCTCTCTTCCTCCCTCCTTTCTCTCCTCTCCCCTCATTCCTCTCCTCCTTCCTCTCCTCCTCCCTCCTTCCTCTCCTCTCCCTTCATTCCTCTCCCCTCCTTTCTCTCCTCCTCCCTCCTTCCTCTCCCCTCCTTCCAATATCCCTCCATTGGTTGCTACCCCGGTGAAGCTGAGGTTTAAGTTTGCTGCAACCCTCCTCTAGGTTCCCCAGGCACAGACAGTGGCAGCAACAAGATACTGATTGCCCCAGTGGGAGTTCTGGGCTGGACAAATGCACAAATTTAAATTTTATCCATGTGTCTTGCATTGTGTAAGCGCTCGCTATTGCTGAGAAGCTGAGTAGAGTTACATTAAAATACAAACTCAAAGCACACAGAATATTCCATAAAGATAAATTTATCTTTTATGACCTGCAAAGTGAGGATACAATGCTTAGAGCCCAATGTTCTAAAGCTCTCTAGTCTGGTGAGATTCTATAAAATACCTCAGTATTCCGGGCCCTTCAGGGATTGTTTTAAAATATTTTTTTATCTTGGGAACTGTGTATCTCAGTTAGGGAAGATCACTAATATACTTTATTTGAAGAAGAGACACTTACTTTACAATAAAGTGCTCAGTAAAATAAGCTGATGATTTCTCTCCATACTGGCGAGGTTTTGAGAACATTATTTTTTATTCCCAATACAGTGTTTGCTAAACTTCCAAGCCTCAATTGACTGGAGGAGTGCTGGTATTTCTGCTTAATATTATAGAGTATAGGTGTACTTTCTGATGAAAAGCTTAGCGTACTGGTACTGAGTTTCTATTTTTATTTTTTGAGAAAGGAGAAGCTCCGATGATAAAATGCAAGAAGGAGTCAATAGAAAACTACAGTTAATGAACTTGCGCTCACTCACCAGATCATACAACCAGCTCAAAAAAACGGCAGTACTCAGTTATTTTAGGAGCTGTTGCGCAGATACACTTTATTTATGTGTTTTTTTGCTAAAGGTTCTTTTCACACATTGAAGTATTTTTTTAAATGTATTTTATTATAAAATATATGTACTGTATATACGTACAAAACAAATTATAAATATGTATATTTTCAACACCAGAAACTCCCAAATAACGTCCAAATAAGTATGAAATATCCCAATAGGAAAGTCCTTTCTTTGCTGTCCTTCTTCTTTGGAATGCACCACCTGTAGGGAAGAAAACAGACAAAGGGGACCCATGTGCGCAGTATCCGGACCCTGTTCCCTCTAAATTGCACTTACTGGATTAGATGAAATACAGGTGTTGTATATAGCAGTAAAGATGTCTCGTCTCAGTGGTACTCTAAGCTTCCGGTAGGGATGGGCAGATGTGCTGAAAGTGCAATTCGTTTTGGACAATCAAATGTTAAAAAGAATGAAAATCCATTAAAATTTGGTAATCTAATGTTTATTTACGGTTTTTAAATGTTACATTCATTTTAACAAATACAATTCAGAAGTTCAATAGTTTATGTAGTAGGGAATTTATTAAAATGATACATAATAGATACAAATATATTAATTAGAATGTTTCTATTTCGAATATTACATAATTGGAATATTAAATTTAAAGAGAACATTAGAAATACTATTACAAATATATTGATTCAAATTTTTCTAATTCAAATATTGCATAATTCAAATCGAATTATTAGAAAAATTTGAATTGAATATTACATTTAAACATATCAATAGAAAGTAGAGTGCCCGGATGACACCTTGGAAGGAGGGAACAATTGACCCCACTTCCAAGGAATAGGGTCATCCAAAGGGCAGTAGGTGGCGTGTTGTGGGAGGTGATAAGGAGCCGACATAGGAAGGAGGATCCTCTTTGACACAGGACACCACGGAGAAGGCAAAGTTACCCCCTAGGAGGAGAAAAAGTGTCACTTACCTGGTTTGGTCTTTGCCAAGCGGATGGAGCAGCTTCTGGAAGAGATTCTGTGGGCGGCCAGGGAGAAGGGAACGTCCCCCTGAAGTCGCGGGGGGGGGGCATCAGCAGCGGACAGGAGGAGCTTGCGGCTGGTGAGGACATCCAGGCCCCCAGAGCGCCTTAGCCCAGACACTGGCAATTCTAGGCCCAGGAGGTCGACAGGGAGGCCTAGCGGTCAGGCGGTGGCCCAGAGAGGAGGATCTGGAGCTGCTTATCAGGAGTAGGAAGTGCGGCCTACAACGGCACCAGTCGGTGACATCATTGTGCGGCGTCAGTGGGCGAGGCCCGGTGCCGGCCAGTCAGTGAGGAGCAGCGGGCCCATGGAGGGGCCATCTGGTACGCAGGAGGCGGGTGAGCTGGAGAGGGGGGCCTTGACGGCCGCTCAGGAGGTGGGGGAATCCTGTCGGGAGCTGTTGACGGAGCCACCTCTGGAGCTGGAGGCTAGTGGCACCTTTGAGGTAGAGGAAGATGATCCGCAGGAGGGGACATCAGTGGGACCAGTGACGGCGAGTCAGGTAAGAGCTATGTCTACCTTGTCTCAGCTCTTGCAGTTATTGTCTCCACAACGGAGTGATAGGGGGCTGGGGCAGGAGGGGGGTATTGGGGTAAGGGCAAGTAGTCATGGAGTGGGGAGGGTGGGGCTGGAGGGTAGGGTATTCACATCCTCCCCTTCTATGCAGCCTGCAGCACCAGTAGCAGCGCAGGATCACGGCCGGGCCCTGGCGACGGGCTCTGGGCCAGTGGCGGAGGGCAGGAGATCACGGTCTCCATTGAGGAGGCCAGAACGAGCAGTGGATGCGCTCTCACCCACTTGGGCCAGGGTTGAGCAGTCACTAGGCAGGAGTAGCTGGGATAGAGGGCATTCGCCCGCCAGGAGAGACGGCATCAGGCGAGATCTGGAGGTCGACAGAAGAGAGCATGGTGGGGGTAGAGGGCCTAGCAGACATACTAGTGGACTGAGCAGGAGTGATGCAGGAATTCTGGCAGGGCCAATGGAAGGACCAACCTTGAGGCAGCATCTGGAGATGCATCGGGAGTGAATGTCATGCAGAATGGAGAGAGGGAGACTTTGTTGGTGGGTCTGAGGGCTTTGATTGCTGCACTAGAGAGGCAAGGGCAGGCAACGTCGGTGGCAGCGGCTTGGGGCCCGGTGGCAGCAGCCATACCGGTGGTGCAGAGGACCGCCGCAGCGGCAGCCGGAAGCAGTGGCCGCTTGATTGTCCCGGAGGACGCGTTGCGGCGTCCGTGTTTGTGTGCAGAGGGGCCGCTTGTGATCCACTTGACTCAGGAGCTGAAGGAGAAGGTGTGGAAGAGGGAGTTCTTGGAGATTTTCATGCTGCTCCCTATGGACTAAGTGGTGAAGGTGAAGGAGGATGAGAAGGACAAGACCAAGAAGGAGGAGGACGAAAGTAAGAATAGTTATCGAAAGTTACCAAAGACATTTGGTAACTGGTCAAAAGTGTTTTGCATTATGGCCAGTGTGATTGGGGAGAAATTCCCCGAACAGTGTTCAGCGTTATCTTGTTAGCTGGATGAAATCTCGGGGGCATACCGGACGTACGGGAGTATGTCGTGTTGGAGGTATGATGAGAGATTTAGACAGCGGATGGCAGCATGCCTGGAGATGCGTTGGGACAACAGGGACATGGGAATCTGGCTTGAAATCATGATACCCCTCCTTTCGGATCGGGGGGTTCGGGTCAGGGACCGGAGGATCCGGGGGCTGGGCCGCAACGGCCCTGCGGAAGGGACTGTGCTTTCAGTTCAACGAGGGCCAGTGCCGGTTTGGGTCCTCTTGTAAGTATAAGCATGAGTGTTCCCACTGTGGGTGAGTCCACTCTGGGGTTAGATGTTTCAAAAAGGGGAGACAGGGGGGTAAGCCAGGGGAGAACATGTTGCAGGCGCGGACTCCGGTGACAGTCAAAAAGATGGTCCAGTGGCTAGAGGCGTATGGCCATAGGAGGGGCCATTGGGAGGATGCAGAATTGTTGCTAACCGGCTTCAGTTCGGGGTTCCGCATCCCATTCAGGGAGCAGGAAGTGGGGCAGTTCAGGGGAAATTTGAAATCAGCTAGGGAGCATTCGGGAGTCTTGAGGGCAAAGTTAGAAAAGGAAGTCGCTTTGGGGAGAATGGCAGGCCACTTGCAGGCCCCCCTTTCCCCAATCTGCGGGTATCCCCTCTGGGAGTGTTTCCCAAAAAGACGACTGGGCAGTTCCCGGATGATCCATCACCTGTCATACCCTAAGGGCACTTCAGTTAATGATGGGATTGACCCTGATTAAGTATCGGTGAAGTATGCGTCTTTTGACAGGGCGGTGGCGGTGGTGAGGGTGGCTGGCCAGGGAGCATTGATGGCAAAAGCGGACGTGGAGTCGGCATTCAGACTGTTACCAGTGCACCCCGCATGCCACCATTTGCTGGGTTGTTTCTTTGAGGGTTCCTATTTTGTGGACCTATGCTTGCCAATGGGCTGCTCGATTTCCTGTTTGTATTTCGCGAAATTTAGCTCCTTCATGGATTAGGTGGCAGAAGTCTGGGCTATCGTCATTGGTGCATTACCTGGATGATTTTCTTTGTGGGCCAGGTCGGGGGAGTTCAAGAGGCTGGTGAGCGCGTTTGGGGAGGTTGCACAGGAGTTCAGGGTCCTGGTGGCAGAGAAGTCAGAAAGTTTTGGGGATCCAGTTGGACACGGAGAAAATGGAGTATAGACTGCCTGAGGATAAACTGAACGACTTAAGGACGACAATACAGGATGCTGTAGACAGGAAGAAGATCACTTTATGGAGGTTACAATCTCTTATTGGTAAGTTGAACTTTGCGTGCAGGATTATCCCTGTGGGGAGGGCTTTCTGCCGGAAGCTGTCATTGGCCACTGTGGGGATCCCGGCCCACATCATCATGTTCGCCTCACATCGGAGCTGAAGGAGGACCTATGAGTATGGGGCATATTTTTGGAAGAGTTTAACGGGAGGTTGCTGTTCCAGGAGGTAGGTTGGTCAGATGACCGCTTGTGTTTATTTACAGATGCGTCAGGGACTGTCGGTTTTGGGGCCTTATTGGGGGGCAGGTGGTGAGCTGAGGCGTGGTCGGCGGATTGGGCCGAGACGGGGTTGACAAAGAACTTGACTTTCCTCGAGTTTTTTCCCTTGGTAGTGGCTTTGTGTGTATGGGCAGACATTTTGCGAAACAAAAGAGTATGCTTCCACTCTGATAATTTGGGGGTGGTATATGCAGGTAACAGGTTGTCGGCCTCATTTCCCATAGTCGTCCAGTTGTTGAGGGTGTTTGTCCTGGAATGTTTGCGGAATAATGTGTCATTTAGGGCGGTACATGTGCCGGGCAAGGTAAATGTTATTGCTGACTCGCTGTCCCGTTTCCAGTGGCAGAGGTTCCGGGCGTAGGCACCGGAGGCAGAGGTGGAGGGAGCGACATGTCCGAAGGAGCTGTGGCAGCTGGGTTATCACTAGTGGCTGATTTGGTGGGGGGAGCTTTAGCTCCGAGCACTTGGAGGGCATGCGCCCAGGTGTGGGTACGGTGGCTGTCGTTGACCTGGAACAGGCTTGGACAGGGGGACAGGGGCGGTAACTTGGAGACATTCCTGAGGTGGGTTAGGGCCTGGGGTATTGAGCGGCTGTCGCCGTCGGAGGTTAGGAAGCGAATGGCGGCCTTAGCCTTTTTGTTTCAGCTAATGGACAGGGAAGATTTGACAAAAGTCTTCCTAGTAAGGATGGCGGTTAGGGGTCTGTGCAGGGGGAGACAAATGGTGGACAGCAGGAGACCGGTCACTATTTCCTTATTACAGGAGGTAGTGGGTGGTTTACCAAGGGTATGTTCCTCGGATTTTGAGGTGCTGTTGTTCAAGACGGCATTTACGCTGGCTTTCTTTGGAGCATTTAGAATTTTGGTGCTGGTGGCTAGGAACAAGAGAGTCCCTGGGGGGTGGATGAGAGGGGATGTGGTTGTGAAAGAAGGGGTAGTGGAACTATGGGTGAGTAGGTCCAAGACGTACCAAGAAGGGAAGGGGGCATTAATCAATTTAAGAGGGATTGCCGGGCAGTGCTGCCTGGTTAAGGTGGTGCAGGATTTCGCTGGGCGGAGACCGGGGGTGAGGATTAATTTCTCATTCATGGGGATGGGTCCTTGCTATCCAGGTTTCAATTTGTGGTGGTTTTCAGGAAGGTATTGTGGCTTCTGGGCTTAGAGGGGTCGGAATTTGGGTCGCACTCATTTAGGATCGGGGCAGCAACAGAGGCGGCATGCTTGGGTGTGGATGCATCAGTAATAAAACGTATGGGTAGATGGAGATCTGGGAGATTCAGGGGATATGTTCGGCCTGGGCTGCGGGTGTAAGGGTCACTAGTCAGTGTTATTTTGTTTTGGCAGGTCCGGTGAGATGCTGACTGGTGGGGCACTCATACATTTACTGGGCGAGGAAGGCTGCAGCAGTGAAAGAGGACGGCATTCAATTGGGGTTGCCTAGGGAAAGAGTTCTGCTGAAATGGTTCGGGGTATGAGGGATGAAGTGGGATCAGGTGGTGGGCAAGGTGGTGGAGCATGCTACGTGCTTCTCCCCTCCTCAGATTCTAGTGGTGCATGCAGGGGGAATGATTTGGGTTTTGTGTCACAGAAAGAGTTGGTGGATAGAATGAAGGTGGGTTTGGATAGGCTGCTGCAATTGTTCCCAGGCTTGCTTATTGTGTGGTCGGAGATTGAAAGCAGGGTTGTGTGGAGGGCAGCCAGGGATGTAAGGAAATTGGAGGCTTCCAGACGGAAGGTGAATAGGACTATCTCTAGTCATGTGAGGAAGTTGGGTGGTCTGGGATTGAGGAATGTGGAATTTGAGGGTGAGTCAGGGAGATGCTTCTATTTGAGGGATGGGGTGCACCTCAATGAGGTGGGGCTCCACTTGTTCAATTTTAATATCAAGGAGGGTACTGAAAAGGCCTTGGCGGGTTTGAGCGGTGCTCGGCCGGTGGGCCGAGCTGTGGCGGGGTGCTTGCGCTAGTCTCTAGAGTCTTATGCCTAACAGGAATTGACGGGTACCCCTACTAGGATAGCAGGGGAGGATTGCTTGAGGAAGGCCCTCCCCCAAAAGGGGGGGCGGGAGTTTAGGCTGAGGATTTGTGGTAAGCACGTTGTTTGGTTACAGTGTTATATTTATTAAGATGTTATTTAATAAACAAAGCTGTGGCCTTTTCATACCTAAATTGGAGTCTAGTGTGGTTATTGTAAAGGGGGTTCGTATGATTTGAGAATGTGGGGTCAAGTAGAGTGCCCGGATGACACCTTGGAAGGAGGGAACAATTGACCCCACTTCCAAGAAATAGGGTCATCCAAAGGGCAGTAGGTGGGATGTTGTGGGAGGTGATAAGGAGCAGACACAGGAAGGAGGATCCTCTTTGACACAGGACACCATGGAGAAGGCAAAGTTCCCTCCCTCCCTCTCTGTATCAGGAGAGTTCCATATAGTACAGTCAGAGTCGCAGCTGTGGCGGGGTGCTTGCGCTAGTCTCTAGAGGCTTACGCCTAAGAGGAATTGACGCGTACCCCCTAGTAGGATAGCAGAGGAGGATTGCTTGAGGAAGGCCCTCCCCCAAAAGGGGGGGCTGGAGTTTAGGTTGAGGATTTGGGGCAAGCACATTGTTTGGTTTAAAGTTACAGTGTAATATTTATTAAGATGTTATTTAATAAACAAAGCTGCATCCTTTTCATACCCAAATTGGAGTCTGATGTGGTTATTGTAAAGGGGGTTCGTATGAATTGAGAATGTAGGGTCAATACTATTGCATTTAACAAATGTTAGAATGTTGTAAAAGCATTCGAAATTCGAAACAAACATACAAATGTGTTAAAATTCATTACTAATCTGCGAAAAGCACACGTCTTATGCAACAGGATGCAACAATACGTGAGCTACAAGATGGCGGCACCCAGTTTAAAAATGCTGAGATCACCCAACAGGCTTCTGTTATGAGTTAACATAAATGAAAAGGAAAATATTAGTCTGAGAATAACATGTAGATGTATTTTTTAAAAGTTAGCTGTTTAAATATTGACAAAATAAGTGTAAAGTTTTAGTGTCTATAAAACAATGGGAGCTGCCATGTTGTAACTTAGGTTACCTTCTCTGCTATGGCCAATTAGGTAAACTTATAAATAGGTCACTAGAGTATGCAGCCAATGGCTGTGTGGAATATAACAGTGTTCTGCACTTCCATTTCTATTATTGTGCTTCATTCTCTTGGTATCCTTTATTGAAGGAGCAGTGGTACACTACTGGGAGCTAGCCGAACACATTGGTAAGTATATATGTGCAGCAACCAATCAGAAGTTATCTCCTGGCTCCTGAGCCTACCTAGGTATGATTTTGACAAAGGATACCAAGAGAATGAAGAAAATTAGATAATAGAAGTAAATTGATTCATGAAAGAAAATGTTTGTATTTCTTGTCTCTTTAAGAGATTAAAGTGAACAATCTAAAGGGAAAAAAACAGTATTATATAAGTAACATTGACAATGGTGTTTATTAAAGGCAAAGAGCACATTTTTTTTTAAATGATCATAATTAAAGTCTTCAAAACTATTTCACTTGACCAATATGTGAGAAGTTGTTATGTCAAGTCATGTGACGGATCTTTATTTGACATAATAATAGGATATCATGACTGACTGAGTGAAAATGTACTGTAGTAATTAATTTAAAAAGAGGTGGATAGGCAAATAAAATTTCAATAAATCACTTATTACCCATTCAAAAATAATTTATTACATCTTTTGCATCTTACATAGTGTTGATCATAAAATCAATAAATAAAATGAACATGATGACAAGGCAGAGTAAGTGAGTAACTGTAAATAAAAGGATGAGATGCAAATCAAGAATTAGATACAGATTAGAGGGAACAGAACACGTTTTAAATCCAAAGTATCAAGTCCTGGGACCAGAATACTTTGCAAATGGAGGTTCAGTTACAGGTCAAGAATAGAATCCAGAATTCCAGAGACAGGACGATGTCAAGACAATAAGGCCCAGAATTCCAGAGACAGGACGATGCCTGGACTACAAGGCCCAGAATTCCAGAGACAGGACGATGCCAGGACTACAAGACCCAGAATTCCAGAAACAGGAAGAGGTCAGCACTACAGGTTCCAGAATTGGAGACAGAAGAGTTTAGGGCTACAGGGTCCAAAATTCTACAGGAAGATGTCAGGAATACAGAGACAAAAATGCATTGCAAATCCCAAAACAGTGAGAAATCAGGATGATAGACACCAGAGTGCATAATTTGCAATTTAAGAATGATGGAGAAGTCTGGACTACAAAGTCCAGAATGCCTTTCAATTCCACAAGTGTGATAGCATGACAGGAATATATTAGAAAATCTAGACTAAAACAGGAATCAGGACTACATGGACCACAATACATTGCAGTTAAAGGTTTCAGTATTATTTTCCAAGTGAAAATCCACCATGGCTGCCTTCTCCATGTTTCTTACACAACAGAGGCTGTAAAAGAATAATAGATTATATATTAGTATGATCAACTGAAACTGATAATATACAAGTGTCCTAAAATGCTAGATTACTAGTGAAACTCAATCAATTACTCAGATGTATTATCTTGTGTTTGGAGCTGCACTAAGAATAGTGCACAATCTAGAATTTTATAGCGCACCCTATATTTTTTTATACAGTGCAGGCCAGGGAGCACTATTAACTATTAGTGGTGAGTTAAAGGGACGTGGAACCCAAAAAAATTATTTCATGATTCAAAAAGCGCATATAATTTAAATAACTTTCCAATTTACTTCAATTACCTAATTTCCTTTAATTTGCTTTGTTCTTTTATTATCTTTTGTTTAAAAGCATATCTAGATAGGCTCAGAAACAGCACTGCACTACTGGTAGTTAGCTGCTGATTGGTTGCTGCATATTAAGCCTCCAGTCATTGGCTCATCTGATGTGTTCCGCTAGATACAAATTGCAAATTTAAAGAAAAACAGCACACGCGCCACTGAGGCACAGAATCACAGACTGCCAAGTCTCACAACGTTTCAAGCCTACTATAGGCCCTTAGTCATGCATATCTGTCATGTATAAACATGACTAAGGACTTATAGCAGGCCTGAAACATTGTAGCATTTTTCCTATGGACCCTGCTAAGAGGAAATCAAGATCCTTTTTTTTAACTATGGAGACTGGAATCTATTTGTATACTATATTGCGTTCAGCTAAAACCCAGTAGTACATTTCTGCTTTTTAAACAAAGGATACCAAGAGAATGAAGCAAAAATAAAGTTTCAAAGGTGTATATGTATGTGTGAAGATATATGTGTGTATGTAGATATGTATTTGTATGTGTGTGTATGTATCAGCGTTCCCCACAGAAAATTTCGCCAGCTGGGTGGCATTATATAGTAGCTAAGTGGGGGCGGTGTAATACTTTGCAATATTATAACATTTAATGTTATTTATTAAAATTGCTTAAGCTATTTAAAGCACATATTAATTGCATAATTTAACATAAACATTAAAAAGTATTTCCACTTGTAAGATCAATACAAAATAAAAATGCTATTGATTTAATGTGATCAATTTACGGACACAATAGCGCTACTAGATTTTGTATTCCACTTGTAATATAGCCCTAAATATGTCCTAAATAAATGTAATGTGATTCTAGTAAATATAACAAATATCATTAGCAAGAAATATGATTTTAATTACTTTTCACATTAAAGGGCCCTATATACTAATAGACACAGCACAATTCATGTTGTTTTATATATAACTTGTATATTAAAAAATAATTATGATACTGTGTCAGACACTCAATACGGAAGGGGAATCACTTGCTTAGCCCACTTTTATATAGTGTATTTCATGAAGATGGAAGTTCTGAGCACTTATATAAGGTCTGTTTTATTATTAAACATAAAGCATACTTATTTATTTTATTTAGCTGACAAGTGCTTCAACTCATATCTAGCATTTAATTATATTATTGAAGGGTTAAATTGCATAATTCTCTTCATCCAATGCCCTTTGTTGATGCTTTAAATCAGTGTTTCTCAACCGCGGTCCTTAAGTACCCCCTAACAGGCCAGGTTTTCATGATAGCTAAACTAGAGCACGGGTAAAATAATCGCCTGATCAGTAACCATGGTTACTAACCTGCTTTCACTCGTCAGCTGATTATTTCACCTGTGCTCTAGTTCAGCTATAATGAAAACCTGACCTGTTAGGGGTACTTGAAGACCGCGGTTAAGAAACGCTGCTTTAAATGACATATTTTCAAAAAAATCTTACACCATGTAATTTCTATTCATTAGGGTCACACTGTCCTTCAGTTAGACCACGTGACCTGAGACCACCCACAACCTGCCATGCTCAGGAACTTCCCAGCATATAAAAGATTAAAATATATGGGCCATATCTGGCATCATTTTGGGCATCACACCCTTCTTTACTGCGTAACTTTGCCTGTTATGACCTATTTCCTCTAATACAGGTCTCTTTTAACTCTTAATGTGCTGGGGAGTTCTGTTGGACTCAATAACAACCACTAAACTTCACTACTGATCCCTGACAGTAATATGTAAAGGTTTGAAAGCATGCATGGATATTGGAAAATTAAACATACATAAAACTAGATGCGAAATGTAAAATATTGCATTCCAAATTTATTAACACATATTTCTGCAACATTCACTTTCCTTTGCAAAAATGCAGCCAAGGAAAGTTATTAAATGATTTGTGACTTTCTCTTGTTCATGTGATTCCCTGAAGATATTTAAATATCTTGCAAACACTCTCATCCAAACCATACACAGTATAATCCAACTGCCTAAGGGATAAAATGCCCTTTTAATCTGCAATGTGAAACTATCTAACCCTTTTTAAACTGGTGTAACTTAAAGGGACAGTCTAGTCAAAATTAAACTTTCAGGATTCAGATAGGGCATTCAAATTTACTTTAATAATCAAATTTGCTTTGCTCTCTTGGTATTCTTTGTGGAATGCTAAACCTTGGTAGTCTCATATGCTAATGTCTAAGCCCTTGAAGGCCGCCTCTTATCTCTGTGCATTTTGACAGTTTTTCATAGTTAGACACTGTTAGTTCAAGTGTGCCATATAGATAACATTGTGCTCACTCCCGTGGAGTTATTTAAGAGTCAACACTGATTGGCTGAAATACATGTCTGTCAAAATAACTGAGATAAGGGGGCAGTCTGCAGAGGCTTAGATACAAGGTAATCACAGAGGTAAAAAGTGTATTAATATAACTGTGTTCGTTATGCAAAACTGGGGAATGGCTAATAAAGGGATTATCTATTTAAACAATATTATTTCTGGAGTAGACTGTCCTTAATGTAACAAATAACTCACTGACAACAAGTGATGTGCAGCCATAAAAAAAATATTTGGTCCAAATATTTTGTAACGAATATTCTGGGAAATTAATTTCCCTGAATATTTGTTTACTGCACTATTCGGTATATGTTTAGTTTAAAAAGAAACAAATAATGAATATTCGTTTAACAATTACATTCATTTTTCAAGGCTCTGTGAAGAAGAGGAGCGGGTTACCGAGTCCACCAGTACGCAAAAGGTAAGCATTAGCCCTTAAAAGTAATTCAAAGAAAACAACTTAGCACTGACGCATTTCGTCAGTATTTTTTTCATTCTCTTTAAATTTCCTTGGCGCATTCATTTGGATATTTGGTTTACTAAAGCAAAACAAATATCCGAATTTCGTTACAAATTTACATTTGTAACAAAACTAATACATATCTCTACTGACAACGTTTGTTTGGGAGAGAAAACCAGTTTGGTCGCAGTTATTAAAATCAACACTAAAATTTCAGGCAAATAGCATTAATTTAAAGGGGGCGGCAATCGGCCCTCAGCTATAGTTAATATTAACCAACGCCTAGATGGTCAGTGGGTCAGACAAGCTGACAAAGAGCGGAGCCTGGATTCTACGCCCTTTGACGGAGACTACAACCTTGGTTAGTCTTCACCCATACATGCATAGACAAAATATATATTGGGACTAGACTACAATATAAAGAAGACTGGAATATATAATGTACTTAAGTTTAAAGAAAAAAGTATTAATTTACAATGTTTTTTTCACTTTAATGTTAAAATAAATCTGTGATATAAGTTTCTAAATTTAGAAACTACAAGTAAAACAAACTGCTTGAGAACTTACCACAAGACACAGGCTGCCGAGCAAGGAGGCAAGAATCAGTGAAGTCAGAACTAACAGGGCCACACCATATCCGGGTACTCCTGGGAATAAAAGGTATACAGTGTTACGCTACTGATAGCCTTGTATCTTCCTTTTGTCAAAGTGCTGGGGAGGGGGGGCAGAGGCATAGCTCCCTTCTGTCTGTGTCACTGTGTCACCTGCAGGGGGAGGAACAGGCTCATAGCTCCCTTCTGTCTGTGTCATTGTGTCACCCTGCAGGGGGAGGGACACACTCATAGCTCCCTTTTGTATGTGTCACTGTGTCACCCTGCAGGGGGAGGGACACACTCATAGCTCCCTTTTGTATGTGTTACTGTGTCACCCTGCAGGGGGAGGGTCAGACTCATAGCTCCCTTCTGTCTGTGTCACTGTGTCACCCTGCAGAGGGAGGGACACACTCATAGCTCCCTTTTGTATGTGTCACTGTGTCACCCTGCAGAGGGAGGGTTAGACTCATAGCTCCCTTCTGTCTTTGTCACTGTGTCAGCTTCAGGGGGAGGGACAGACTCATAACTCCATTCTGTCTGTGTCACTGTGTCATTCTGCAGAGGGAGGGACAGACTCATAGCTCCCTTCTGACTTTGTCACTGTGTCACCCTGCAGAGAGAGGGACAGACTCATAGCTCCCTTCTGTCTGTGTCACTGTGTTACCCTTCAGGGGGAGGGGCAGACTCATAGCTCCCTTCTGAATTTTTAACTGTGCCACCCTGCAAAGGGAGGGTCAGACTCATAGCTCCCTTCTGTCTGTGTCACTGTGTCACCCTTCAGGGGGAGGGGCAGATTCATAGCTCAATTCTGCCTGTGTTACAGTGTCACCCTGCATGGGGAGGGGCAGACTCATAACTCAATTCTGCCTGTGTCACTGTGTCACCCTGCAGGGAGAGGTACAGACTTATATCTTGCTATTGTCTGCATTCTGTGTCACTGCAGGGAGAGGATAAAGATGTATAGCTCCTTTTTATGTGTGTCACTATGTCACCCTGAAGAGTAAGGTTCAGACTAATAGATTTTTGTTATCCATGGCTCTCTTTCACCCTGAAGGGATAAAAATTAACTCATAGCTCTCTTCCATTTGTGTCACTGTGCAGAGGGAGTTTGGGAGTTAAAGATGCAAAGCACTGTTTGTCATTGTGCAGAGGGAGGGACAGACTCAAGTTTTCTTCTGTCTGTGTGAATATGTTACCCTCCATAAGAAGTTGACAGATTCATAGCAATCTTCTATTTTTGTCACTTTGTCACTTTTGCAAAGGGACAACCAAAATTATAGCCCCCTTTTGTCAGTTTTACTTTGTCACCCTGCAGGGGAGGGACAGATTTATAACCTTCCAGTCCATATAACAGTATCATCCTGCAGGGACAGATTCAAAGCTCTGTTCTTTGTGTATTGTTCCAGGGTGCAGAACTTACCTGTAGTTGAGTTAGTCTGAGCCTCTGTTGGGATAAATGAAAAAATATATATATATTATTTATAAAAAAAAGAAAGAGAGAGAAAAAGAATGATAGACAGGCAGATAGATAGATGATAGATAGATAGATAGATAGATAGATAGATAGATAGATGATAGATAGATAGATAGATAGATAGATAGATAGATAGATGATAGATAGATGATAGATAGATAGATAGATAGATAGATAGATAGATAGATAGATAGATAGATAGATAGATAGATAGATAGATTATAGATACTGTAGATAGATAGATAGATATACTTGATGTTACCACCAACAACTGCAATGAAAGCTAGGTCTGTAATAGTTCAGTACAGAGACAGACTAGATGTGTGAGAGAATAAAACGAATAAGGAATGATATAAAGATATGGTAAAAATTAGACAATAACATATTGTCTAAACCAATAAAATAGGTCATGAAAAGACTAGGAGATGAAGAGGAAGCAAGCTAAGTATATACTAATACAAATATATTATCTCTCACCTGTGCCTTGCAGAGTTAGCATCATACAGAGAGCTACAACCAGCACTCCAGTTTTACACAGGATACCTTCAAATGCCATGTTGAGTAAGATCCCAGTTCAAGTACTGCTGTATAGAGCAGATGATTTGCCAGCACTCTGATAGCTTCTCCACTGAAACCATTATGTTTATATACCTGCCGAGCAGAGAACAGTCATCCCGTTTGTGTGAGAGATGTCTCATTCCTACGTTAAAAACATTCTCAGCTATATGATTGTGGGTATTTTCTAGTATTATAAGTAATTATATAGATGTGACTGAGAATTGCAGTATTTAAGAATCATCTATCCAGTTATGAATTCCATAAGTTTTTTGAAGAAATGTTGAAGAATGCTTATGATTCTTAGGAATCCATTTATGAATCTGTAGATGCAGCTTTGAGATCTATGTGCTGCAGGACCACAGAAGTGTACCTGAAAGCCCAGCTAAGTAGCTGTGGTCTTACAACACTGCTATTTAACCTCTCTGCCACCTCAAGGTTAACAGAGTTAAATCATCCTGGTCAGGTCTGATCGAGAAACCCTGCTCTCATGGAATTGGTTACAGGTGCACAAGTAATTGTCTGTGCGGTGGTTGATATATGGAGACCTTTGAGCTCAGTTTTTCAAGCCCCTTTGCTCCCTTTGACTACAGGTTTGCACAAGAGAACCTGCAGCCAGGATTAATCGGTTTTAGACGGCTGCTTCCCTACCCTCTTCTCGACCTCTTAGGTCAGACAAGATCAAAGTGATCGACAGCTCCTGCCTGCGCGTGATTTGCTTGCCTGGGCAGGGGCGGAATTTCACGCAAGCGCAAAGGAGCGCTCGTGTGCAATAGCCCGCCAGAGGAGAGCTCGGCAAATATGTATGCCCCTGTACGCCTTGGATTGAAAAATTGAGCCCTTATTGTCAACATGCAAGGTCAACATCATTTACATTTTCTCTCTGGAAGGCAGAATCTCTCATAAGGGAGAGCCAATGTGACAGGGAAGTCCCGACACTAATAATATATATTTAAAGGGACATGGAACCTAAAAAAAATTCTATAAAGATTATGGGGCCGAATTATCAAGCTCTGAATGCCCTGAAGGCTCGCCGGAAACAGAAATGATGAAGCTGCTCCATAACTTGTCTGCCTGCTCTGAGGCCGCGGACAGAAATCAACCCGATCGAATACGATCGGGTTGATTGACACCCCCTGCTAGCGGCCGATTGGCTGCGAATCTGCAGGGGGAGGCATTGCACCAGCATTTCACAAGAACTGCTGGTACAATGATAAATGCTGACAGCGTATGCTGTCCTCATTTATCGATGTGCGGCGGACATGATACACTACATCGTATACCCCTATGAGAGAACCTACAATTTTAAATAACTTTTCAATTTAGATTTATTGTCTAATTTGCTTCATTATCTTTGTATACTTTTTTTTAAAAGAATACCTAGGTAGCCCTGGTGATGGGAGCTAGCAGCTGATTGGTGGCTGCACATATATGCCTCTTGTCATTGGCATAACGATGTGTTCAGCTAGCTCCCAGTAGTGCATTGCTGCTCCTTCAATAAAGGATACCAATAGAATTAAGCAATATTGATAATAAAAGTAAATTGGGAACTTTTTTAAATGATATCTATTTATTGATCCAATCAGGCAATAGGATTGAGCTCGCATTCTATTGGCTGTTCCAATCAGCCAATAGAATGCAAGCTCAATCCTATTGGCTGATTGCATCAGCCAATATGATTTTTTCAACCTTAATTCCGATTGGCTGATAGAATTCCATCAGCCAATCGGAATCTAAGGGACGCCATCTTGGATGACATCATTTAAAGGAACCTTCATTGTAGAAGAAGCCGTTAATTGAAGAGGATGCTCCACAACCGGATGTCTTGAAGATGGAGCCGCTCTGCGTCGGAAGGATGAAGATAGAAGATGCCGTCTGGGTGAAGACTTCTGCCCGTCTGGAGGACCACTTCTGCCGGCTTCGTTGAGGAGTCATCTTCCCGCTTGGATGAAGACTTCTCCGGGCTTCGTTGAGGATGGATGTCGGCTCTTCAAAACTGTAAGTGGATCTTCAGGGGTTAGTGTTAGAATTTTTTAAGGGTGTATTGGGTGGGTTTTATTTTTAGATTAGGGTTTTGGGCTGCAATAGAGCTAAATGCCCTTTTAAGGGCAATGTCCATACAAATGCCCTTTTCAGGGCAATGGGGAGCTTAGGTTTTTTTAGTAAGGGTTTTATTTGGGGGGTTGGTTGTGTGGGTGGTGGGTTTTACTGTTGGGGTGGTTGTTTGTATTTTTTTTTACAGGTAAAATAGCTAATTTATTTGAGCCAATGCCCCGCAAAAAGCCCTTTTAAGGGCTATTGGTAGTTTAGTTTAGGCTAGGGTTTTTTTTATTTTGGGTGGGCTTTTTTTATTTTGATAGGGCTATTAGATTAGGTGTAATTAGTTTAAAGATCTTGTAATTTGATTTTTATTTTCTGTAATTTAGTGGGGGGGGGGGGTTGTAATTTAGCTAATTGTATTGAATTTAGTTAATTGTATTTAATTTAGGGAATTTATTTAATTGTAGTTTTAGGTTAAGTTTTATTGTAAGACAGGTTAGGTTTTATTTTACAGGTCAATTTGTATTTATTGTATCTAGGTAGTTAGTAAATAGTTAATAACTATTTAGTAACTATTCTACCTAGTTAAAATAAATACAAACTTGCCTGTAAAATAAATATAAAACCTAAGATAGCTACAATGTAACTATTAGTTATATTGTAGCTAGCTTAGGGTTTATTTTACAGGTAAGTATTTAGTTTTAAATAGGAATTATTTAGGTAATGATAGTAGGTTTTATTTAGATTTCTTTTAATTATATTTAAGTTAGGGGGTGTTAGGGTTAGGGTTAGACTTAGGTATAGGGGTTACTAAATATAGTATAGTGGCGGCGACATTGAGGGCGGCAGATTAGGGGTTAATAAACGTAGGTAGGTGGTGGCGATGTTAGGGACAGCAGATTAGGGGTTAATAATATTTAACTAATGTTTGTGAAGTGGGAGTGCGGCGGTTTAGGGGTTAATATGTTTATTATAGTGGCGGCAATGTCCAGAGCGGCAAATTAGGGGTTAATAATTTTATTTTAGTGCTTGCGATGCGGAAGAGCCTCGGTTTAGGGGTTAATAGGTAGTTTATGGGGTTTTAGTGTACTTTTCAGCACTTTAGTTATGAGTTTTATGCTACAGCGATGTAGTGTAAAACTTATAACTACTGACTTTAGAATGCGTTACGAATCTTGCGGAATAGGCTGTACCGCTCACTTTTTGGCCTAAAAAAAAAAGCTTGTAATACCGGCGCTATGGAAGTCCCATTGAAAATAAACTATACGCAAATTGCGTAAGTTTACTTGCGGTAAGGCAAAAAAAGTGTGCGGGACAGCTGTACCTACAAGACTCGTAATAGCAGTGGTAGTAAAAAAGCAGCATTATGAGGCTTAACGCTGCTTTTTTACTCATAACGCAAAACTCGTAATCTAGCCGTTAGTGTTTTTTATTTTGTGTAACTTAGTGTTTTTTATTTTGTGTAACTTAGTTGTTATTTTTTTGTAACTTAGTAATTCTTTATAGTAGATTTAAATAATTTGAGTAGGGTTAGGTTTTTAAATATGTAATATAGTTAATTTAATTGTTAGTTTAATGTAATTTTAGTATAACAGGGTAGGGTTTTGAATATCAAGCCCTCAGTATTGGCATTTGAGTAAACAGTAATAAAGTAGATAAGGATGACTTTGTGTAAATAATTAGACATATAAGGCACATTGTAGCAAGGTGTGGTTTCAGTTAGCAGCTATTTCATATACAAAAATATACATAAAAGAACAATTTCTTCATTTTAAACTCTGGTATAACAAGTAACTTGGAAACACATTAACCCTTTAACTGCTACACTATGTCCACCCCTGTGCTGAGCTGTTTTGGAGTTTCTATATGTTACACATATTTAACCCTTACTGTAGGCCTTTTTCAGTAAGAAGCCAACACATATTATCTATTGGGGATTTTTTTTTTTAGCAGACCCAGCAGATTCAAACTATACCATTATTTTATGTTTATATCATGGCACGTGAGAACTGTACAATAAAAAGTGTAAAAAAAAGTGCATATTTTTATTACATTTTAAAAAATATGGTTGTAAACAAAAAGTTTTTGGAAACTCTTGAAAAAATAAAAAAGAGGTTAAACTCTTATAAATGGAGGACTTTGGGTAGAGTTATATAACTTTGATGTACAGGTAGGGGCGCCCGTAAGCCTCTACTCAAATAAATTCACATTTATTCATTCCAGGTGATCAACATTACTGCAGTAATCACCTGGCTGTTAAAATCCACCAATCAGCAAGCCCTACCCAGGTGCTGAACCAAATATGGGCCAGTTCCTAAGCTTAGATTCCTGCTTTTCAAATAAAAATAGTTAAATCAAGTAATAGTTTGATGTTTTTCTGAAGTGTGTGTGCCGACCAGGCTGTGAGAGGGATGCAAGAATAAAATTTACAACCAGCCAAATTTAAGCAACTTCATTGTCCAATCAGACGCACAGAAATACTGTCCAATCACAGCCACAGAGAGGAACAGGTAATCAGGACTGGCCAATCCCTGTGATAGCCTGGGGTGCAAAGGATCTAGGGGTGCATTCCAATGTCGGAATTACAGCTGGTTCAGTAGCACAAGGACGGGGTCTAGAGAGGCCAATAGGCTTTGGACAAAGTACACTCAGGAGCCTCAGGGAGCACAGAGGGGAACTAACTGCCTGAAACTGATACTCCTCAAGCTTTGTGACCTCTCCCCACCATCCTCTCCTCCACCCTCCACCCTCTCCTCCTTCCACCTTCTCCTCTCCCCCCCCTTCCTCTCCTTCTCCCTTCTTCCTCTCCTCTCCCCTCATTCCTCTAGCCACCTTCCTCTCCCCCTTCCTCTCCTCCTCCTTTCTTCCTCTTCTCTCTCCTCCTTCCTCTCCTCTCCCCTCATGCCTCACCCCTCCTTCCTCTCCTCTCCCCCTTCCTCTCCTCTCTCCTCCTTCCTCTCCTCCTCCCTTCTTACTCTCTTCTCCCCTCATTCCTCACCTCTCCCCTCATTTCTCACCTCTCCCCTCATTCCTCACCTCTCTCCTCATTCCTCTCCTCCTCCCTCCTTCATCTCCTCTCCCCTCATTCCTCTCCTCCTCCCTCCTTCATCTCCTCTCCCCTCCTTCCTCTTCTCCTCCCTCCTTTCTCTCCTCTCCCCTAATTCCTCTCCCCTCCTTTCTCACCTCCTCCCTCTCATCCTCCCTCCGTTCTCTCCTCTCCCCTCATTCCTCTCTCCTCCTTCCTCTACTCTCCCCTCCTTCCTCTCCTCCTCCCTCCTTTCTCTCCTCTCCCCTCATTCCTCTCCCCTCCTTTCTCTCCTCCTCCCTCTCATCCTCCCTCCCTTCTCTCCACTCCCCTCATTCCTCTCCTCCACCCTCCTTTCTCTCCTCTCCCCTCAATCCTCTCCCCTCCTTTCTCTCCTCCTTCCTCTTCTCATCCCTCCTTTCTCTCCTCTCCTCTCATTCCTCTCCCCTCCTTTCTCTCCTCCTCCCTCTCATCCTCCCTCCTTTCTCTCCTCTCCCCTCATTCCTCTCCCCTCATTCCTCTCCTCTCTCCTCCTTCCTCTCCTCTCCCCTACTTCGTCTCCTCCTCCCTCCTTTCTCTCCTCTCCCCTCATTCCTCTCCCCTGATTTCTCTCTTCATCCCTTCTTCATCTCCTCTCCCTTCATTCCTCTCCCCTCCTTTCTCTCTTCCTCCCTCCTTTCTCTCCTCTCCCCTCATTCCTTTCCCCTCCTTCCTCTCGTCCTCCCTCTCCACATCCCTCCTTTCTCTCCTCTCCCCTGATACCTCTCCCCTCCTTCCTTTCCTCCTCCCTCCTTCCTCTCCTCCTCCCTCCTTCCTCTCCTCCTCCCTCTCCTCCTCCCTCCTTCCTCTCCTCTCCCCTCATTCCTCTCCCCTCCCTTCTCCCTCTCCTCTCCCCTCATTCCTCTCCTCTCCCCTCCTTTCTCTCCTCCTCCCTCCTTCCTCTCCTCTCCCCTCATTCCTCTCCTCTCCTTCCTCTCCTCCTCCCTCCTTTCTCTCCTCTCCCCTCATTCCTCTCCCCTCCTTCCTCTCCTCCTCACACCTTTCTCTCCTCTCCCCTCATTCCTCTCCCCTCCTTCCTCTCCTCCTCCCTATCCTCCTCCCTCTCCTCCTCCCTCCTTCCTTTCCTCTCCCTTCATTCCTCTCCCCTCCTTTCTCTCCTCCTCCCTCCTTCCTCTCCCCTCCTTCCAATATCCCTCCATTGGCTGCTACCCCGGTGAAGCTGAGGTTTAAGTTTGTTGCAACCCTCCTCTAGGTTCCCCGGGCACAGACAGTGGCAGCAACAAGATACTGATTGCCACAGTGTGAGTTCTGGGCTGGACAAATGCACAAATTTTAATTTTATCCATGTGTCTTGCGTTGTGTAAGCGCTCGCTATTGGTGAGAAGCTGAGTAGAGTTACATTTAAATACAAACTCAAATCGCAGAGAATATTCCATATAGATAAATGTATCTTTTATGACCTGCAAAGTGAGGATACAATTCTTAGAGCCCATTGTTCTAAATCTCTCTAGTCTGGTGGGATTCTATAAATACCTCATTAGTATTCCAGACCCTTCAGGGATTGTTTTGAAATAATTTTTTATCTTGGGAACTGTGTATCTCAGTAAGGAAAGATCACTAATATACTTTATTTGAAGAAGAGACATTTACTTTACAATATAGTGCTCAGTAAAATAAGCTGATGATTTCTCTCCATACTGGCAAGGTTTTGAATTTTTTTTTATTCCTAATATAGTGTTTGCTAAACTTCCGAGCCTCAATTGACTGGAGGAGTGCTGGTATTTCTGCTGAATATTGCAGGGTATAGGTGTACGTTCCGATGAAAAGCTTAGCGTACTGGTACTGGGTTTCTTCTTTATTATTTGAGAAAGGAGAAACTCTGATAATAAAATGCAAGAGGTTAATAAAACAGTACAGTTAATAAACTTGAGCTCACTAACCAGACCATACAAGCAGCTCAAAAAACAGGACTCTTTAAAAACTCAAAAAGAGAGAGTACTGGGTTATTTTTCGAGCTGTTGCGCAGATACACTTTATTTACGTTTTTTTATTTGCTAAAGGCTCTTTTCACACATTGAAGTATTATTTAAAATGTATTTTATTATAAAATATATGTATATACAAACAAAATAAATTATATATATATATGTATATTTTCAACACCAGAAACTCCCAAATAAAGTCCAAGTAAGTATAAAAATATCCCAATAGGAAAGTCCTTTCTATGCTGTTCCTCTTCTTTGGAATGCACCACCTGTAGGGAAGAAAACAGACAAAGGGGACCCATGTGCGCAGTATCCAGACCCAGGTCCCTCTAAATTGCACTTACTGGATTAGATGAAATACAGGTGTTGTATATAGCCTTAAAGATGTCTTGTCTCAGTGGTACTCTAAGCCAGTGTTTTTCAACCAGTGTGCCGTGGCACACTAGTGTGCCGTGAGAGATCCTCAGGTGTGCCCCGGCAGACTGACAACAGTGCAGGGGTGTCCCTCTTTCAAATTTTGAAATATTGGGAGGTATGTGACAGGCTCATCAGGCATCATTACAACCATGACATTGACATTCATTCACAGACAATCATTAGGATTGTTTGTGAATGAATGTCAATATGCCATGTATAGTTTGTAGGAGGCATGGTGTGACAGCACAGTACAGTGTATATACATATATATATATATATATATATATATATATATATATATATATATATATATATATATATATATATACTGTATATATATATATATATATATATATATATATACATATACACACTGTATATATATATCCTGTATTAGGCTACAATGTGTGATTTTGTAAAATTTTGGAATGGTGGTGTGCCACAGGATTTTTTAATGTAAAAAAGTGTGCCACGGCAAAAAAAAGGTTGCAAATCACTGCTCTAAGCTTCCGGTAGGGATGGGCAAATGTGCTGAACGTGCAATTTGTTTAGGTGCGAATATAGTCTATATCAGAGAAGATAGAGACTAAAAGAATGCACTTAAGTAGCACTTCTGTTCCTGGAGATAATGTTAAGATTAGTGTGAAACTTAAACAACCGCTGTAAGCCAAAGAGTTGAAAGAAAAAATTAAAACATAACTTTTATTAACTCAACAATCGATAAAAATATATTGTGTGAATGTGTGCACTTTAAAAACACATAGCAACTCTATTAATAATAAAAGTGGCTCTAAATGTTTGGTAAATAAATTGTCTTGGACTTAAAATATTATTTAAGTATTTAAATACTAAGTAATGTAAATCTATCCGGTGGATAGTTTACTTATATCCTTCAGTATAATACACCACTGTAAGGTTCAAGATTCCCTCATGCAGTTATTAACGTATAAAGTTGAGCAACCGTATATGAAAAATGAATAAAAGATTTGTATCTGTGAGAGATACTGGTAACTAATGTACTGAAATATGTTTATTATTTACACTGTCAGGGTAAGTGAGTCTCTATATAAGGATTATTCACTCCTTCAGTTGAATTACTAGGTCCCTGATAGTTATAAGTTCGTAATACGGATTGAACTCAATATTTATATATTATCACTTCTGTTGCAATAGATTATATTGTTTGTATGTGTGTATAGTGACAGTATATATTTTTTACTGTTCCATTTTATCATTCAATGGAATATCAAAATGGCTCAAATTGCCTTGATAAATATATTAATATGTACTGTATAATTAAATAGTTATTGCAACAGAGGTTTTAGATGGCTTAAGTTAATATATGGCATGTATCGGTGCTTGATGTACTTTAACACAACTTATCTTACAAGTTTGAAGTTTGTGTTTTAATCAGTAGTGGTGTTAATATTTCACCGGTTTTGAACTTCAGTGATTTACACTTTGTGGCAAATGTTATCTGGCTCTCTCTATCAATTTTTATATCTATTCACCCGGCAGGCTGTCGGTAACTTGCTTTTATAATATACGGCATTCACTATACAAGAAACACCGTTTTAAATATTAATGTAGATATCTTTTAAATATTGTATTCTGGGTAACCCACAAGTTTACGTATCTACAGCCAGTTGCTAGATGGATAAATGTAGTCTTATTGATAAAGTGCAAGCTTAAGTGGCCAGTATAGGCGGCTAGCCGCTGTTGCTTAAAAATATCAGAGAGTTATTCATCTTTAATTTCTTCTGAAGCAACCGTAGTAAGCAGTTGACCGTTATAGCTTTATAGCGTTTAAGGTACATATAATTGTATTATACAAGTAAAGTTTGACACTGCCAGTACAAGTGCCTAGCTTCTATAACCTTATAATACCCACGGATGATTTTTTCAGTATATGCCAAAACGGCCAGTATAAGCGGCTAGCAATTATAACTTTAAAATATTGACACGTAACTTGCCCTTAACAATTGCCACTGACTCGCCGCTATAGCCTTATAATATCAATAAGTGGTTATTTAGGTATATATCAGAACGGCCAATTTAAGCGGCTGGCGGTTATGGCTATTATAGTATTAGCGTATAAATTGCCTTTAACAGTTGCCACTGACGGTTAGAGATAATGCCTAAAGTCTTAATATAGTCCAAGTTGTCACTATATCTGTGAATTAATTAGAGTTAGCTATGCCATTAAAAAGAAACTCTACAGGGTATTAACAGATACCCATCCCTAACATGTTTTGCCGATAGCGTTTCGGCTTTTTTTCCTTTGAAAAAGCCGAAAGACAATTTATTTACCAAACATTTAGAGCCACTTTTATTATTAATAGAGTTGCTATGTGTTTTTAAAGTGCACACATTCACACAATATATTTTTATCGAGTGTTGAGTTAATAAAAGTTATGTTTTAATTTTTTCTTTCAACCCTTTGGCTTACAGCGGTTGTTTAAGTTTCACACTAATCTTAACATTATCTCCAGGAACAGAAGTGCTACTTAAGTGCATTCTTTTAGTCTCTATCTTCTCTGATATAGACTATATTCGCAACTAGTGTCGTTTCATGCACAAGCACTCAAGCTCACCAGGTATATATGCATATACCTATTAAAAATTTAATAAATCTATACAGGTATCCAAATATATTTATATAAAAGGATACACTGATTGTAAAAAAACCTGAACATTTTTTGTATATATTAAAGTACTTAACTGAGCGTTCCTACCCTACCTGTGTAGTGCTCTTGCTATTTTGTGCAATTTGTTTAGTAGAACAAATAGTCTTATGTACATTCAATTTGGACAATCAAATGTTAATCAGAATGAAAATCCATTAAAATTCGGTAATCTAATGTTTATTTACGGTTTTTAAATGTTACAATCATTTTAACAAATTCTATTCAGAAGTTCAATAGTTTATGTAGTAGGGAATTTATTAAAATGATACATAATAGATACAAATATATTAATTAGAATGTTTCTATTTCGAATATTATATAATTGGAATATTAAATTTAAAGAGAACATTAGAAATTCTATTACAAATATATTGATTCAAATTTTTCTAATTCAAATATTGCATAATTCAAATCGAATTATTAAGAAAATTTTGAATTGAATATTACATTTAAACATATCACTAGAAATACTATTACATTTAACAAATGTTAGAATGTTGTACAAGCATTTGAAATTCGAAACAAACACACAAATTTGTTAAAATTCAATACTAATCTGCGAAAAGCACACGGCTTCTGTCACAGGATGCAACCATACGCAAGCTACAAGATGGCGGCACCCAGTTTAAAAATGCTGAGATTAACCAACAGGCTTCTGTTATGGGTTAACATAAGTGAAAAGGAAAATATTAGTCTGAGAATACCATCTAGATGTATTTTTTTAAAGTTTCATTAGCTGTTTAAATACTGCCAAAATAAGTGTAAAGTGTTAGTGTCTATAAAACAATGGGAGCTGCCATGTTGTAACTTAGGTTACCTTCTCTGCTGTGGCCAAGTAGGGACATTAATAAAGAGATCACTAGAGTGTGCAGCCAATGGCTGTGTGGAATATAACAGTGTTCTGCACTTCCATTTTTATTATTGTGCTTCATTCTCTTGGAATCCTTTATTGAAGGAGCAGTGGTGCACTACTGGGAGCGAGCCGAACACATTGGTAAGCATATATGTGCAGCAACCAATCAGCAGTTAGCTCCCAGCTCCTGAGCCTACCTAGGTATGATTTCAACAAAGGATTCCAAGAGAATGAAGAAAATTAGATAATAGAAGTAAATTGAAAAGTTGTTTAAAATTGTATGTTCTATCTGATTCATGAAATAAAATGTCTGTGTTGTATGTCTCTTTAAGAGATTAAAGTGAACAATCTAAAAGGCAAAAACAGTATTATATAAGTAACATTGACAATGGTTTTTATTAAAGGCAAAGAGCACTTTTTTTTTTTTAAATGATCATAATTAAAGGGACACTGTACCCAATTTTTTTCTTTCAGAATTCAGATTGAGCATGACTTTTTAAGCAACTTTCTAATTTACTCCTTTTATCAAATTTTCTTCATTCTCTTGGTATCTTTATTTGAAATGCAAAAATGTAAGTTTAGATGCCGGCCCATTTTTGGTGAACAACCTGGGTTGTCCTTGCTGATTGGTGGATAAATTAATTCACCAATAAAAAAGTGCTGTCCAGAGTACTGAACCCAAAACAAGCTTAGATTCCTTCTTTTTCAAATAAAGATAGCAAGAGAACGAAGATAAATTTATAATAGGAGTAAATTAGAAATCTGCTTAAAACTGCATGTTCTTTCTGAATTACAAAAGAAAAAATTCGGGTACAGTGTCCCTTTAAAGTCTTCAAAACTATTTCACTTGACCAATATGTGAGAAGTTGTTATGTCAAGTAATGTGACAGATCTTTATTTGACATAATAATAGGATATCTTGACTGACTGAGTGAAAATGTACTGTATCAATTAATTTAAAAAGCGGCGGATAGGCAAATAAAATTGCAATAAATCACTTATTACCCATTCAAAAATAATTTTAATACATTTTTTGTCTTATATACTGTTGATCATAAAATCAATAAATAAAATGAACATGATGACAAGGCAGAGTAAGTGAGTAACTGTAAATAAAAGGATGAGATGCAAATCAAGAATTAGATACGGATTAGAGGGAACAGAACACGTTTTAAATCCAAAGTATCAAGTCCTGGAACTAGAATACTTTGCAAATGGAGGCTCAGTTAGAGGTCAAGAATAGAATCCAGAATTCCAGAGACAGGACGATGTCAAGACTATAAGGCCCAGAATTCCAGAGACAGGACGATGCCTGGACTACAAGGCCCAGAATTCCAGAGACAGGACGATGCCAGGACTACAAGACCCAGAATTCCAGAAAGAGGAAGAGGTCAGAACTACAGGTTCCAGAATTGGAGACTGAAGAGTTTAGGGCTACAGGGTCCAGAATTCTACAGGAAGATGTCAGAACTACAGAGACAAAAATGCATTGCAAATCCCAAAACAGTGAGAAATCAGGATGATAGACAGCAGAGTGCATAATTTGCAACTTAAGAATGATGGAGAAGTCTGAACTACAAAGTCCAGAATGCATTTCAATTCAACAAGTGTGATATCGACTGCGTTCGGGCAGCACTCCAAGCGAACTGGGACTCGCTTGGAGCGTTTTCTTAATACTTGCAAGTGAGACGCTGGGCGTTTTTTGAGTGCCCTGCTGACGTAAGTCCCAGTGCTTCCAGCGTGCTGGAAAAGCTGGGACTTTTCAGAGCAAGCTCAGACGCTTGACAACATAACAGCCTCCACACACGTGTTTTCTGAAGGCTGACATGTTTTACAAGCATCAGAGGAGGGAACAGTAGGACAGATGGTGAGGCGGATAAGTCTAACAGCAGCATTTAGTACAGGGCAAACTGGAGATAGGTTACTGAAACGTAAACCAACTAGCAGGGTGTTGCAGTAGTCAAAAAAATTATTTACACCATGTGTAAATAATTTCTCATTTAAAATTACTGTGACTAGAAAGAGGTGAGGGCTCTAGAGTAGTAATATTAACATACACAATTGTATTATTTAATGAAAAATATGACATAGTTTGAACACAGAGTTATGGTTTCCCCAGTGTTTCTGGTTTCCCCTGCCTCTCGGCAAACATCGGAACTCCGACCCCCCTCCATTCAGCTGCTCTCAGCTCAGCCCCTGTAGCTTAACCTGCCCCATTCATTTGCTTATCCTGCCCCATTTATTTACATTTAATAACTTTGGCCTAGATTTAGAGTTCGGCGGTAGATGGCCTGCTAACGCCACGCGTGTTTTATGTCTAACGCACGGCATTGTTTGACTCCGGTATTTAGAGTACAAATAAGACCATCTAACGATGCTCCTAACGCGTGTATGTCACACGCGTAATCCTGCCCGCGTTAGACATTCTCCCATAGAGATCAATGGGAAAGGCAAAAAATTGCTTTTTTCACCTAACACTCGATCTCGCGAGAATACGCACTGCTCGGTCATATGACGCATACCACATCATGCACAACAATAACACGCCGCAAATGTCACAACAATCAATCAATCAACAAAGCACACAAGCATTACACATTCACAAGCGGGGGGATTTGAAATAAAATTGTATACGGGGAATACGCATATACTTTAAGATGCGGAAATTCGCAAAATAACAACAAGGAATAACAAATATATACATACACTAGAAAAATATTCGCATTCAATATCACTATATATTAGGACAAACATACATATACAACACTTCAATAATACCACACCATCGCAAATTCACATTTAAAAAGAATACTATTGTTAGAGCAAACGACCACTATGACATCATCGCATTCTACACATTCCACAAATAAGAACTCAAAATGAGCATGCGCAAATTTACACACCTAATACACATTGCACTAATATTAATTGCTAATAAAGCACACCTGAACACAATTTACAACGCAAATCGGTACATCATTAAACATTTACACAGGGTATATAAGCACCACACAAGCAGGGCTTCTTTGACTGTGTTGCTGGTGGGTCTTTGGAGATTGGAGGTTGAAGATTAGAGAGTTGGTGCATTATTGTGAGTGAGTTAGTGAGTTAGTGTTAGCGTGAGAGTCAGTTGTTAGTGTTATCGTGAGTTAGTGGGAGTGGGAGAGAGTCTGTTAGTGGGAGCGTGAGTGAGTTAGTGGGAGTGGGAGTTGTTAGTGAGAGTTGTTAGTGGGAGCGTCAGTTAGTGGTAGTTAGTGAGCGTTAGTGGGAGTGTTTGTTAGTGAGAATTAGTAGTAGTGTGAGTTAGCGAGCGAGTGATTTTTCTGTACACTTAACACATTTACACGCAAACACATTCAATACATACATACACTTATCAATAACACTACATACACTCCATACCCCATACCCCCTCATACTACACTCCATACCCCATTCCTTGTAGTCCCATTCCCTTTCATCCCATTTACTCTTATCCCATACCCCATACCCATCCCATACCCATCCCCTAGTTACATTTAGTTTACATATCCTCCTTTTAGTCTTATTCTTCTTTTGGTTTATTTAAATACTCCTTACCCTCTTTGTTTTTTTACATCCCTCTCACACTTTAAGCACCTTTTTTGTCTTTTTACTTCTTTATTTTGACCCCCTTTCATTTCATCACACTCACTTTTTGTTTGATTATTTGGGGTTTAGTTTAGGGAACAGATGGAGACCAGGCAGGGGACAGGTAGAGGGGGGAGGAGAGGGAGGGGGAGAGGAACAGGGCAGGAAGGGGAGCAGGAAGGGGGGCAGGAAGCGGGGGTGGAAGCGGTGGGTGGACCCAGCCACTTGGTTCAAGATGAACAAGTGGCTGGGCCCAGTGGCGGTCAGAGTAGGGCATCACAGTCCGGGAAACAGAGGGCATCGTCACAGGGGAAGGCCAAGGCGACTAGGGAGGCGAGGTTTTCGATGGAGGAGAAGGAGGCCCTCGTAGAGGCCTATATGGCCAGGCATAGGAGGCTGCAGCACCAGAAGACAACCCCGACTGACAAGAGGAGGCTCTGGAATGAGATCAGAAATGCAGTCAATGCAGTGGGTGGCCGGAACAGAGATCTGGATTCGATAAAACATCGCTACCGGGACTGTAAAATGGATCTCAAAAAAAAGTTAAGTCTGGAGGCCCGACATGCCGCAGGAACCGGTGGCGGACCTGCCCTGGAAATAGAGTACTGCCGATGGGAGGAAATGTTGCGGCCCAGCATCTCCGAGGTGGAAGTAGTCGGTATCAGAGGAATTGATACCGGGAACCTGCCACTCTCATCTGACGGTAAGCTCATTGAACAATAAATTCACATACAAATGTATTTCAAGGGACACTATACGCAAACCTTTACTTTCATGATTGAGGTAGCGAATACAATTTGACAAAACATTCAAATGTACTTATATTACCTAATTTTAATCCTTCTTGAGATATATTTTAATGAAGAAATAGCCATGCACACGGTGAAACAATCACAGGAGGCAGCTATATTCAGCTAACAATCAGCATCTTATAAGCATATTTAGATATGCTTTTCAGCAAAGAATATCCAGAGAATGAAGCTAATTAGATAAGAAAAGTACATTCGAAAGTTGATAATAAATGTATGCTTCTAAATCATGAAAGATAAAACATTGGGTTTCATGTCCCTTTAAGGATCAGATTAATGCTATAACGTTGTTTACACGCATTCAATTACTTTGCGGTTACATCAGTATCTAGGCTATAGGTTAGGTGTGCATTTAAACAGACTGAAAACAAATGCAAAAACATTCACATTGACCACAGATATCACAAACACGGTTTAGAAAAAGCGGAAATCGTATTGATTGTTTGTTAGATTTCAAAGTGGATTAATGATTCTGCATTTGTAATTGTATCGTAAGCTAAGTCATTTAAAGCTTGATTTGCAAATATGCTAATATATACTTTTTTTTTTTTCTTTTTAAATATACAGAGTCTGGGGAGGAGGCAGCACAGGAAACACAGCCTCATGCATCTCCCCGGGATGAGAGTGGTGGGGAGGAATTTCCACTTCGGAGGGAAGAGGCCCCCCGTGACGAAGAGCGCACGGGAGCTGATGAAGAGGCCCCGGAAGCAGAGGAGGATCCCGCGGAACCAGAGGACCCTCAAGGACCCGCACACCGCCGTGCACGGGCACCCCGCCGTGCACGGGTACACCGCCAAGCACAACAAGAGGAAATAGCGGAGGTGCGGGTTCTACTGGACTACATAGACCAGATGCGTAACTCCCGGATACAAAATATCGAAGGACGCACTAGAATACTTGATGGCCAAAACCAAATAATAAACATACTCAATAGAATCGAACAAGGCCAAAACAGAATCTTTCATCTGCACCAAGAGATGTTCAATTTTTTCCGGGAGGCGCATGCTGGTCTACCTCCTGGTCCGCCTCTTGCTGCTGGGCCTCTTGCTGCTGGGCCTCTTGCTGCTGGGCCTCCTCCTGCCGGCCCATCTCCTCCTGCCGGCCCATCTACTTCTGCCGGGCCATCTCCTCCTCTTCAGCCATCTCCTCCTCTTCAGCCATCTTCTCCTCCTCAGCCATCTTCTCCTCCTCAGCCATCTTCTCCTCCTCAGCCATCTTCTCCTCCTCAGCCATCTTCTCCTCCTCACCTTGGTCGTCCCAGTACTCTTCCTTCCACTCTTCCCACAACATTTCCAAGGAGAACTCTTCGGAGTCGGCAGTTGCCCCTCCCAGAGCCTCAGCCCCGTGGGAAGAGGGGAAGGAAGAGGAAGTAAGTATTTGTTTTCATCTTTAATGTTTTTTTTATTTAATGTGTAATGGATAGGTATGTGATGATGTGGTTTTCATACACTTGTGGACCACACTCTGTATATAATCGACTTCTATGGGACCGGGTCCATGGAGGCAGATTGTTTGCAGAGTGTGGTTTATAAGTGTGTGAAAACCACATCATCACATACCTATCCTTGTTCATGATATTGATTGGTTTCTGTGATGTGATGTCCAAACTGTTTCCCGAATCGCAAAAAAAATTACCATTACAATTATCCATGATGGCATATTACTGTTTGAATGCCAATAACACAGCTTAAAGGGACAGTCAGAAAATTATTGATTACAAAGAAAACACTGTATTACGCATTATCAAGTTGGAAACAACAAAACATGGAGAAATACGTGTGACTTATGTGCTTAACCTTGTATCTATGACTAGGAAAAATGAACACTTATTTGTTGTTCAGACATAACAACATTTTAGATATCAATGATCAATACATGGTAAATAATATGCTGCATGAGCACAAGGTTTTACATATACAAATGCTATCCAAATGCCCTCTAGTGGTCAAATTGTATAATGATTACATGCACTCTTCAAGCTCGAAGAAATGAGCACACGAACCTCATAGGTTTAGCTAGCAAATTTAAATAAACACAGACAAATGATCAATTGGTGAGAAACATTTGATATCATTGATATTACATAATTGACTTTTCGAATAATGAAAAACATTATTTGTTTTCTAAACTGTCCCTTTAACAAAATTACATATGCTAACACATATTTGAAGCTTGTTGGTATATCTACATGTACTTGTTCAAAAAATAAATATTGAAATCACATTTATATTGACGTGTTAAATAAAGTCTATTTTCTTAAAGAGACATTATTGTGTTAATTTTTTATTGGAAAGACATTTGTTTGAACAATGAATATGGTTTAAAGTCCTTTTAGGAGTGGGGGGGGGGGGTGAAAATATGCTAACAATAATATATTTGAAGATTAAACAATGTGGAACTCATACATGATACAAAAATCAACATTTGCATTAAAGGGACAGTATACTATATTTTTAACAGAACTGTATATAATAGACACTACTACAAACAACAAGATTAACATATACTGATATCAATATTACAAAGCTTTAAACACTTTCAAAGAAAATCGGGTTAGCTCTATTGAAAATATAGATGAACCCCCATTACAACCGTAAAACAAGACAATACCCCATCATTAACATATGAAAAGACCCTTTACACAAACAGGAGAAAGCTGGAGATGGTACTCACATGAAACTCAGAGGCTTGGCGAGGAGTCTGAAACTGAAACTTAGAACAGAAGCAAAATGAAACGTATTTGTTAAACAATGGACTATCTAACTAGAGACAAAATAAAAGCTTTTGATTTATAATGTGAGTGTCTAATGAACCTTTAATAAAATATACAACGAAATTACATTTAGAAGAAGTCGGCATCATATATTTAGCATATGATAAAGATAAATGCATATTGATTACTTGATTCTAACACAATAGCGCATATTTATTAATTAGATATCTTTAACATTAAACACAACAGTCATTTTTCTGAAAAAGGAACATTGTTGACAAACATATTAAACAACATGGACTATAGAGATTTGCACTTGCCTCGAAATATCATATGCATGAAAACATTTTGCTTTCGTTCGTTTATTCAACCAGACATCCAGCAAAAGAGAATGTGGTGGTCTTTATCAGCTACGGGTCAACAATGTAACATGATGCAAATAATACATATTCGCAAGGTTTTTAAAATTGGCTGCAGTCACAAACGTTTTTAACGTGCACAAACAAATATTGCGGGACTACGTAATCCAATCAGAAGTTTTTTTACCTTTGCATGTGACGTCTTAACATGGCGCATCCTTGATCACGTAAGAACGCCATCCAATGAAAGGCACATTCTTGATCACGTAAGAACGCCCAAAAAAAAAGGCGCATCCTTGATCGCGTCAAAACGCAATCCAATAAAAGGCACATTCTTGATCACGTAAGAACGTCAGTCAATACAAGGAATCATTGGACAGCCTGGCAGGTGACGTCTTAAGCAACATGGCGCATCCAAGATCGCTGAAAAACCGCAGCCAATACAAGGACTCAGTTGACAGCTTGGCATATCACTAAGAAACGTATTTATATTTTAGGAACTAGTATGTGTCTAGATTGCTATCTAGGAATGTCACCAAATCATGAATCATCTTTTCGGACTTGACTGTCCCTTGAACTATAGCTATGGTGTATATCTTTAACATTTAAAAGATACACATGAGAAATACATATGCCATTGATGTTTTAAGATATGTTTAGATTGTTTTGGAATAACAATAGTTATACATGGATTGATTAAACGTGTCATTTATTCAAGTTTAATTATGGTCAGCCTACCTATAGCCATATATGGGAGGATAAGTATTTTGTTAACATATTTGTTAACAAATATTCATCATCTAAATTATTTGCATTACACACAGAGATTTATTTGGTTACACTTTTACAATAAGATAGAATTGAAAATGAAATACATGTGCTGTCAACATTACAATAAGATTGTTTATTAATAAGATTATATGTCCTTGTTCATGTAAAAAGGACAAAAACGCTTTAGAAATGGAAATACATTCATTAACAATTGTGCTCACCATCACTTAAAGGGACATGATTTTGTTTTTAAAAAGAGCATACACATAGACAATACTATTTCAATAAAATGAACACTTTACAGGGATTATATCATTGTATCAATACTCAGATCATTTGTTAAAGGTGCATCAATTCATGCAGAGTTTCTAAATACACACATGGATCTGAACATTGAAATATACATATATACACAAATAACAATATATATATACATATATAAAACAATTACTATGCTAATCATAATCATGCAATGATAAAGCTAAGAGAAAAATATATAAAGACAAATAATAAGATTACATTGGAGATGTTAATCTTAAAGTCATTTACATTTGTCTTACATATATGATTTTATTCTAAAAAATATTTTTGGTAGGTCCCTTTAAGGATCAACAACATAAACTAGAGCTTTCAAAAAATAACATGAAGAATCAGGACAAAGATTCGTGCAATGACATGTCTTTTATTAGTATGTAAGAAAACATCAACAACGTTTATAAATAATCTTGTAAAAATAAGGAATATATGAGCCATATGACAAGGTAACACAGTGCATCACAGTCCATGAAGAGAGTTGCCAAGGGCCAGCATAGCCCCATTGGAGCCATATGACAAGGTAAAAGAGTGCATCACAGTCCATGAAGAGAGTTGCCAAGGGCCAGCATAGCCCCATTGGAGCCATATGACAAGGTAAAAGAGTGCATCACAGTCCATGAAGAGAGTTGCCAAGGGCCAGCATAGCCCCATTTGAGCCATATGACAAGGTAAAAGAGTGCATCACAGTCCATGAAGAGAGTTGCCAAGGGCCAGCATAGCCCCATTGGAGACATATGACAAGGTAACAGAGTGCATCACAGTCCATGAAGAGAGTTGCCAAGGGCCAGCATAGCCCCATTTGAGCCATATGACAAGGTAAAAGAGTGCATCACAGTCCATGAAGAGAGTTGCCAAGGGCCAGCATAGCCCCATTGGAGACATATGACAAGGTAACAGAGTGCATCACAGTACATGAAGAGAGTTGCCAAGGGCCAGCATAGCCCCATTTGAGCCATATGACAAGGTAAAAGAGTGCATCACAGTCCATGAAGAGAGTTGCCAAGGGCCAGCATAGCCCCATTGGAGACATATGACAAGGTAACAGAGTGCATCACAGTCCATGAAGAGAGTTGCCAAGGGCCAGCATAGCCCCATTTGAGCCATATGACAAGGTAACAGAGTGCATCACAGTCCATGAAGAGAGTTGCCAAGGGCCAGCATAGCCCCATTGGAGACATATGACAAGGTAACAGAGTGCATCACAGTCCATGAAGAGAGTTGCCAAGGGCCAGCATAGCCCCATTGGAGACATATGACAAGGTAACAGAGTGCATCACAGTCCATGAAGAGAGTTGCCAAGGGCCAGCATAGCCCCATTTGAGCCATATGACAAGGTAAAAGAGTGCAACAGGCACAACAATAAACTTAGAAAAAGGCCAAATGGCAACAATAAAACAAAACATCAACATGTGGACAGAGGATTCTCATCTGCGACCTTGGAGCATCTCCAGATCCTCCACTTACTGGTCATCCTCTTCATTGTCCTGTGCATGTCCAGCTCCAGATTCAGGCCTTGACGTTAATCGCATTATTTCACGCAGAGTCAAGTCCTGAATCCGGAGCAGGGCCTGCATGATGTCGTTCATCCCTCTCAGGCCAGCTGCGTTCCTCAGCACGGCCTGCTCTACTCGTGCTAGACCTTCTAGCATGAGCCATGCTGAGTCACAGCCTAAAATAAAGAATAAATTAAATATTAAGGATAATTACACAACAGACGAAAAAATAAGCAAAGATACATTGTCATCATAAAGACAAATCATTCTTTACATCAATTAGTTTTAATTGATTCTTTACACATGAAATATGTTATTCAGACAGACTGAAATCATTAAAGGGACAGTTTACTCAAACATGTTGTCCCCTTTAATTGGTTTTCGATGATACACTTATACAGCTTGAGTGTATAAAATCTTGTTAAAGGATTTACATTGTACTTACATTAGCAATTTAAATATTTTAATTATACTGTGGTAGGCACACCTATCCTTAAACATTTTGGCGTTGAGGACAAGCTGTGTAAACATAGCAACCGGAAGAAATTACATTCCCACTGGGTTAGACAAGAGATAATGTATCAACATTTGTACATAAATTGTTGGATCCAAGTAGTGGTGATTGTTATATGTAGTGATATCAAATTAAAGGGACACTGAACATAAATATTTAATTGACTGATTCAGATAGAGCATGACATTACAAATATTTAAAAATTACACATTCTTTAAATGTTAGAATTCTCTAGCTAGATTTTGAATGCAAGAATGTCGGTTTGTAGGGCAGGCCATATTTGTTTATCAACTTTGTTTGTCCCTGCTGGTTGATGGATACATTCATCCAACAATAAAGAAATGATGTCCACAATTATTTTCTATTTAAAAATAATTCTAGGCATTTCTTTGTTTCAATAAAGATAGCAAGAGAATGAAGAATAATTCATAAGAGTATTAAATTATAAATTTGATTAACATTGCATGCTCTATTTGAATCACAATATAAAATATTTACCTTCAGTGTACCTTTAAGTATCTTATAATGTGGATTTTGAATGATACTTACAGCTGTGCCTGGGAAGGACAATCCGACACCCAGGACAATGAAGGTTGAGACAGGGGGGAGGGATGGGATTGGCGTGGGGAGGGATGGGATTGGCGTGGGGAGGGATGGGATTGGCTTGGGGAGGGATGGGATTGGCTTGGGGAGGGATGAGCTGCTGCTCCGGAGTAGGCCGTACAGCTGGGGAGTGTTGAGTTTGGGTCTGGGCAGCTGTACGGCCCATAATACGGGGAGAGCGGCGAAGGGGGGTGTAGGGGCGTGTTTTGGGAGGGACAGGAAATGACGAATGGGAAGGGCCGGCAGGGGTCTGGGCATGGTCAGGAGTCTGGGCAGGGGCAGGGGTCTGGGCAGGGGCAGGGGTCTGGGCATGGTCAGGGGACTGGGCAGGGGCGGAAAACAGATGACCAGAAGTGGCGGATCCATCTGGAAAAAAAAAAAAAATAGATTAACATCTCATACATCATGAAATCAAATCAACGCATTTCAAATTGATTATGTTTTCAATATACTTCGAAGTGTGTTTGAATTTGTAAACAATTATGAAATGAGGATATGGTATGCATATAGGCACTCAGATGAATATCAATTACTGTCTGTACAATTATAACATTATTATTGTGTTTTGGCCTGGAATATGCATGTGACATAATGATGGCATGAATTTTAAATATTTTCTATTCAAAAATTTTCATGCTGCCTGATATAGAAAGGGGGCAGTAGTGTATTTGAACAGACAAATAATATTCCTTTTTAAAGTGCAAAAGCTGTAGACTTTGAATGTCTTCAATGAAATAATTTCAAATAAACCAACATGTTGGAAACATGATAGATATATTTCACATACCATTAGACTCCAAGGCAGCCTCTTCCTCCTCTGTCACATATGTTAAATCAATCTCTGTAAAACATAACATGTTGTGTACACGTTAACAACAGATATTATAACATATGTTACTGTTGTTCAAAGACACACATCAATGTTGCATTAAAGATATACACACCCAAAGTTACGATTTACATCATTTTGAAGGAGCATACAAATTACATTAGATTTGTTATTCTCAATGATTCAGATTTTCGATGTATTGTTTGGATTAATTTAAAAATCATAAAAGCATAGTACATAGAACATTTAAGATTTCTCATGTGTGTATCACTTGATGACTGTTGTCAAAAAAGAACATGGAAACAAACATATGCTATACATCTTCTGAATAACAAATGTGTAGACTAATAAAGTTTAAATTATTAATCGTTCAATATTAAAAGCAAATTAATATATAATCAGAAGAGAAAATTATATGTTTGTTTCAAATGTTATGCTTCATCAGAATCATGCTCATAATATTGATTACCAATACACCTTCAATTACATATAAATGAGTCAATGGACTTACCAGGAGACCGCAAAGGCGGCTCTATGTCACTGCTGGATTCCTGTGGGCTCACCACACCAACTCTCTCTATGAATGATATAGATATATATTAGGAAACACATTTGGGATATCACTAAATCACATCTGTCTCGAATTTTAAGATTAATCAACTTGAAAATGTGAAGAATAGAGCAGTCATTAAACCAGAAAATGCTTGATTGAATCAAGGGGATTCTGTTAAAAATTCTGTATTGAACATATGTTTAATTTCAGACTATATTAGACATCAAACTCATCTCATACGATGCTATTGCATATCTAAATATACCCATTGATCAATGTTCGTAAAAGAATACACACAAACCACATTTTGAAGAGCAGCTGTTGACAAATCTAAACAAACACATGTGGCACATCGAGCCATTTGTGCAATGTACAGTAATCTTGTTTAGGACACAACACATATTTATCACAATACAAAACCAAATTGATTAGTACAAATATGTAATCATGGTGCTGTTAGAGTATGCTGATATCTATAAAGTAACTCCAACAGTGAATATGTGAATTATATATCAATATTGTTTAATCCAAAGAATGTAAAGATGAATGAATCTATTTTTTCTTAAAGGGACACTGACATGATTAATTTAAATCATTGATTTCTCTGTTCAAACTGTTCAAAATGATTTAACATTGACTCCTATTATAATTTGAATGTTGCTAAATTTTAATCTTAAAGGCAGATAAGCAATATTGGATTCAATAAATATTGTTTGTTGAAGGTATCCACCAATCATCAATAAAAACCCAGGTTGGTCAACCAAAATTGAGATGCAGATAAACGTACATTCTTGATTTTAAAATACATTTAGCAATAGAAGATTTCACATATGATGATAGTATTATATTTAAATGTTTATTAATATTGCATACTCTATCTGAATGACAACATTAATAATTGTAGCTCAGTATCCCTTTAATATAAAATTATATTGATTTGACAATGTTGGTGTTAATGAATTCTCTACTCCATATGTTGATGTAATGAATGGGATTGAGCATGCAATTAAAATCTAATATGTTATTTAAGTATATCCGAAGAATTATTTAATTTTCATCTATTAATGGGACATTACATATAAATATTG
This sequence comes from Bombina bombina, assembly GCF_027579735.1. Taxonomy (NCBI): domain Eukaryota; kingdom Metazoa; phylum Chordata; class Amphibia; order Anura; family Bombinatoridae; genus Bombina; species Bombina bombina. Next base: position 584,929,901 of record NC_069505.1, read on the forward strand.
AACAATGTGGATTTAGTATGTAATGTTCTGTCCATGTTTCTAAGACAAATGTCAATTAAAATGAGACATACCATACTGTGACAAGCCCTGGCTTGAGGATCCAGCAGCAACATCCATATCTGTAATATATTAAATGAGGATTGCATATCATTAATACAAATCATGCCATGTTTAAAATCTTTACATTATTAACAAATCAATTTAAAACTATTAATCCTTTGGTAGTCCCATGAGTTAATTGTTTCCTCAATTAAATTCATGATAAATATATCCTGGACTCTTATTTTCAATCAGTTGTGTTGTTTACTGTATCTTTAATAATTTTTTGGTGTTATTTCATAATCATCAATTGATGGCCATATGTTATAATTTATTTGTATTCTTCTTTTTTTATTATCTATAATATTGAAAATAAGAATACTGTATTCTTCACTAATATAATAATTCACATTAAATTTTGACCAACATGTGTAAAGCAATGCCACTTACAGCAAAGCCATGTTAACGTGGATGCGAAATTCCATTTTCGCGATCATTGCGCAATGATTCCAAGCGGAATTACGCATCCGTCATTTGACCAACATGTATAAAGCAATGCCACTTACAGCAAAGCCATGTTAACGTGTATGCGCAATTCCATTTTCGCTCTGTGACGCATATTCTGTAGAGCGCAAGACACATCATTCCTATTTCATGTGTCACTAATCTAAAATCAGATATCTAAACATCATATGTAGTGTATGTTGTGAGATCTGTATAGGTTTAGTATCTGACTATATACACATTTTTGGATAAAAATAACAAATATTAAGATATTATATGAAGTTGGATAATTACCTTGTTCAGATTCTCTATCTCCTCCCAGGCCACCGGACGGAGAAGCATCTGCCCTGGCCCCCGCGTCAGGACTTTCAGATCCCGCAGCTGGGAGGGAAGAAGAGGAGGCCGAGGATGGCGAGGATCTAAATCTTTTGGGGACCCGGAGATTGAGGAGCTCGCATAAAGTCACCTCATAAGGGAGTAGGTACAGTTTCCGCGGGGCCTCTCTTTTGCCACCTCTTTTACGGGCTTGTACCCAGTCCCTTATGAGGTTGACTTTTTTGGATAACCGCAACCTCATATCTCCGAATCTCCTCATGATCTGATCCTGGGTCCTCTGGACGTCACACACCAATCTAACCGCATTGGTGATAGACTCCCAGAGGGCCTTCTTAACAGGCGCATCTGTCAACCTCCTCTTGTTCCCAAACAGCTGGGGATAAAAGTCCTTGACGGCGTGGACCAGTGCAGCGCTCTCCTCCTTGGTGAACCTGGGAACTGACATGCCTGCTGGGTTTTCAAACAAATATATTATTATAATATATACTGCCTGCAGGCATTAGAGAACTGACAAAGATGGCAACGTGTAATGGACTTTTATATGGTGAAGTAAACATGAGATGCACCATGGGACAAGTTATCTGTACATCTGATTGGATAAAAGTTTGAAATATTGTTAGAATGTCTGTGAGACCATCCTGACTCAAGTTGTGTTTGTGTGATGAACTCGGATTGGCCGTTCATTAATGTTTCATATCTTAGTAACTTCCTTACACATACCGCTTGGTGGTGCTGTTACTTCATTTTTCATGTAGACTTATTTGTAACTCATGGGCCTGTCATGCGGATATGTGTGACGCAGATTAATATCCGTGATCCGTTAAATATTAATGATTAAATTCTCTTTAAAATCTAATACTGTCACATTATTAAATGTTGTAGACATTTTTCGGGTTAATAACGGTCTGTTTCTTTAATACAAATACACATTTAATATTGTATGTCTTTATTGTTCATAAAATAAATTTGTTGACTTATTGACATTGCTCTATTAAATGTCTTTATAATGCACATTGATTGTGTGCTATTGCGTGACATTAGACTAATGTTTAAAGATGCTAATCTGGTGTTTCAAGATGCGTTTCCCACGCAATATTTCTTAATGTTCAAATTCAGGTTAGAATGTCAGTAACTTGGATAATCTGTTTATAAATGTTAAACTACAGGTTTGTTTGTTATTAGTAAATAAACCTCGAGCTTGTATTTCTCTGAAGTGCTCATATATGTTATTGTGCAATGGCGTCTTTATTTTTAAATAGACATTACAAACAAACAATTGTATCAAATGATCTGTAGAGATAGAAGATTGTTTAGACTTTAAAATGTAAATCAATTTCTCTTAGTATTTATATATCCTCAACAGAAGAAATTTCAATGCACATGGTTGAGCCAATCACATAAGGCATCTCTGTGCATCCACCAATCTTCATATTCTGAGCCTATCTCGATATGCTTTTCAAGCAAAGTATGTCAAGATAGGAAGAGAAGTAAATACACTATTTAAATCTCTTAAAGGGACACTGTCCAAACAAATTTAGCGTTGGGGATTCAGATTGAGCATGAAATGTTAATCAACTTTATAATTTAATCCGATTCTCAAATGTTAACAGTTATCTTGTTATCTTTCTTTGCAAATCAATAATGATATTTTAGATTACGGACAATTGTTTCCAAAAAACCTGGGTTGTCCTTGACGATTGTTGGATCAATTAATCCAACCAAAAAAAGCAAGTTCTGTCCAGAGTACTGAAGCAAATAAATTATCTTTTTAATGCCTTTTTTTTAAAGTAATGATAGCAACATCACAAGGAGCATTCATAATACGAGACAATTTTTAAAGTTGCTTAAAATAGAATACTCATTCAGAATGTATAAATCATTAATTTTTTAACTGTCTCCCTTTAAGTATATTTTGAGTTCATGTCCCTTTAAAGAAACATTTCACAATAATGCTTAAAATATCAGAAACATAGGCACCTTCCTTTTGCTAAATTAGTCTAACATATGAGTAAAGCAAATTTAGATTAACTTCTAGATTGTTTTACACACTGACTGAAATATATTTATTAAAGGAGGTATTTTGGAGCCTTCAGCTTAGAGGGACATTAAGCTATATGTTATGTATGCATTTTGTATAAGATTCTAATATTTGACCAACTTAATATGTTTTGTTATTCAATCATTATATTGTAATTATATATATTCTTGGATTAAATACATATCTACATAGGCTATTTTTATGCTGATTGTTGGTTGCATATAGATGCCTTATGTAATTGACTAAGATATGTGCATTGATGTATTTTTTTAAAAGTATATTTAAAGACTGAATGTAATTCTATATTACTTTCTAAATATGTTTAAATTCTTTTATGATTTTTTTAAAAATCTATACACAATATACTTTGTGAATGTCCCTTTAAGGACCAAAACATTTGGAATGTTGATTTAACATTGTCCAAATAAACTAAAGGGGAATTAAAATTATATAGAGATATTTGATGTCTAACCCAAGAGGTAAGATTTTTAAAAATACATAATATTACTAACTATAGTTAAATGACTCCACTAGAAAATTACATAGATTAACCTGGCATCCAATAACTAGCTTGTTAAAAATATCAAGTTAAATGACCTACCATTTATACAAGTAAAAATTAAAATAATTTCGAAAATAATGTTTTGAGATACCTAAGGAAGATACAAGATCTTATCAAATTAATTTTACATTCAACAACACTGTCACTTTAATGTAATTGAACCACTTCCCCTTCTTAAAAGTGAAAATAAATAATTTATGAGAAATTTTGACTACATATCCAAAATTAATTTAATATCTAAGATTTTCAAAAGAAAAGCATCGAAGGATCTCACTCCCCAATTAATGTTAAAAAAGATAGTTTAATGTAATATTCTCGGAATCAGTTGATTTTCTAAAATTAATGCATTATTTGATCTTATGCATGTGCTTGTCAAATAGCCAACTACCAGTCATGGGAGTCAAACTTTTTTTTATTGACAGATTATATGGATATTTATTATAATCTGTTCAAAAGAATGTATTTAATAATAAAATGTTTATTATTAACATGTAAAAAAAAAAAAAAAAAGTTTATTGAAAAAAATAAAAATATTCCTGGAAGTCATCAGATGCCAATCTGAAATGACAAATAAAAAAATGGAACAAAGTTAATACACACGTTGTCAAATATTCATAAAATACATTTACAATCATCTTGTGTCTATGCTCTAACTTTGTTCAACATTTTTTAAAGATATTTATTAAATTGATTTAAAAAAAAAAAAAAAAACATACACCATTATATTGTTGAATCAAAATTCAATTTAAATATCCACATTTCTAATTATACATAATAATGTATATCACATTTCAACAATATATGTATGCTGAACATAAATGTAATATTTCATGTCCATTCAAATACCTCTATATCAACTATAATATGTATTCCTTTTTCTGATTGTGATCCCTAAATATCTAATGATGAAATAAGTATGACTAATGTATGTAAGCTAACAATAATCAACATTCTTCCTGTGATTCTTAACTAGCATGCACCAACCTGGATAATGCATGGTCTTTGAAAGTCAATTCAGGGGTAAACAGTTGATCTTCAATAGGTGTCTTATTCATCAGTTCATTAAATAGAGGACTGGGAAATACCATCTAAAAAAGTAAATTCATCTAAGTGTCTGATTGTGATCCATAAATATCTAATAAAGAACTAAATATGACTAATGTATGTAAGCTACTAATATTCAACAGTCTTCACTAGCATGCATTGGTACACCAACCTGGATAATGCATGGTCTTTAAAAGTCAATTCAGGGGTAAACAGTTGATCTTCAATAGGTGTCTTATTCATCAGTTCATTAAATAGAGGACTGGGAAATACCATCTAAAAATTTGAAAATCATCTAAGTGTCTCCAATAGGATGTCTCCACAGCCTTATTCTATCAAATAGTTGGCACTTACCATGTGAACATGTCTTTGTATGGTTTTCAAGGTCAGCAGATTTGAAAGATAATGCCAGACATGATCCCATTGGTATACTTCAATTTCAATCTTGGCTTTTTCCCACTGTCAGTCTGGGCAATCTTCACTGTCAGGCTTCTAATTCTTCCCTTTCAGTCTTTAGATTAAGTCAGCTCCCTAATGGAAGAAAAATTGTAATTAAAATTACTACAAGTGTGTGAATCAGTTCTGTACCCCTCTCCCACCCCCCATTTCATAATAAATTTCTGTCACTAGCTTACTAAGCGTGTGTAGCAACTTGTGTTATTTTCTATCAAGTGTGAAGATGAGTCATATTGAGCAGAACAAACCTCTAATGTGTGACATTGAACCATAGTCATTCTAGAGGATCCCTTTCTGAGTATTTACATTTTAAGTAATGTGTAAACTAAATACTATTTTTGAAAATGTATGCCATATGATGTATTTGTGTACAATTCATGCCAGCAACAGTCCATACATTTATACTTACCATCTGATGTCCTCTTTAAAAACCAGGTGGCAAAGACTCGCTACAGGACCCAATGCCCAGAGCATCACCTATATTAATAAATGAAACACATTTTTATCATTTGATGAACAATCCTAACATGTTTGCACAATTCTCTACTTGTCATTTCCCTAGAGTTCACATCTATTGAAAATACTACAGTCTAACTTCTATTATTTACCGTCTAAAGTGGCGGTTGATGACGTCTGCTCTGACATCGAGGCCCTCGTCCTGGAATTCCCCCTCTAGAACAGGATCATCCTCCTCATCTCTGAGGAGGTCTCTGTCCACCGGGACGGCCTGCAGCATCCCAGCCCGCTGTGCAATATTATGCAGGACGCTACAGGCTACAACGATCTTAGCCACCTTCTTTGGGTTGTACTGGAGTGCTCCTCCAGAACGGTCCAGGCACCTGAATCTCATCTTCAGGAGCCCGAACATCCTTTCAACCACCGCCCTGGTTCTCTTATGAGCCCTATTGTAGCGCTCCTCAGACACATCAGTCGGGCTACGCAAGGGGGTAATGAGCCAAGGCCGGCTCATGTACCCAGAATCACCTATAAATTATGAACAGAACATAATTCAAACATAATCCTTAAAATAGTATTTTTATTTAAAAAAAAAATTTGTTACACGATAATCCATTTAAAAAAAAATTCATAAAAATCCAAAAATATAGTTCTATATTATTCTGTATCTTCCCATTTCATCTAAGACATGCTACATATGCATATTTCTCCTAAACCAAACCTTGTGTAAAATGCTAACTACATGGTTACATTGCATTCTCTATCTGAGCATTTAAGGTATGACATGCTACATATCTGCATTGAACTAAAAGTAGACATTAGCGGAAAGAGACAATGACATGGTTAAATTGCAAGAGCTAATATCTTCCCATTTCAGCTAAGACATGCTACATATGCATATTTCTCCAAAAACAAACCTTGTGTAAAATGCTAACTACATGGTTACATTGCATTCTCTATCTGAGCATTTAAGGTATGACATGCTACATATCTGCATTGAACTAAAAGTAGACATTAGCGGAAAGAGACAATGACATGGTTAAATTGCAAGAGCTAATATCTTCCCATTTCAGCTAAGACATGCTACATATGCGTATTTCTCCAAAAACAAACCTTGTGTAAAATGCTAACTACATGGTTACATTGCATTCTCTATCTGAGCATTTAAGGTATGACATGCTACATATCTGCATTGAACTAAAAGTAGACATTAGCGGAAAGAGACAATGACATGGTTAAATTGCAAGAGCTAATATCTTCCCATTTCAGCTAAGACATGCTACATATGCGTATTTCTCCAAAAACAAACCTTGTGTAAAATGCTAACTACATGGTTACATTGCATTCTCTATCTGAGCATTTAAGGTATGACATGCTACATATCTGCATTGAACTAAAAGTAGACATTAGCGGAAAGAGACAATGACATGGTTAAATTGCAAGAGCTAATATCTTCCCATTTCAGCTAAGACATGCTACATATGCTTATTTCTCCTAAACCAAACCTTGTGTAAAATGCTAACTACATGGTTACATTGCATTCTCTGAGCATTTAAGGTATGACATGCTACATATCTGCATTGAACTAAAAGTAGACATTAGCGTCGGAAAATAACAAATGGTTAAATTGCATCCTATAGCTGAACATGACGCTAACATTTTAAAACTACAGTGGCAATTGTCAAACTAATTAACCATGTTGTGCACAAATACTCACCAACTAGATAACCAGGGGGCATTTGTCTTTCCTCAAACTGTCTCCACAGGGACGACTGAAAGAGGATGCGGGCATCATGACAAGCACCTCCAAAATTCGCATACACATGCATAATCCTCATCCCTGCGTCACAAACATACTGCACGTTGAGGCTATGAAAATGTTTGCGATTTCTGAAGGGCAAGTCATCAATTGGAGCACGCAGCGCAATGTGGGTACAATCAATGGCTCCCAAGACATTGGGCAATTGAGCAATATCAAAGAATTCCCGCTTCAGGCGCCTCCAATCACCATCATTCTGTGGGAATCCTATGTATTGCTTACTGATACGTACCATGGCGTCCAGAAAGTTATCAAACACCACAGAGAATGTACCTTGAGCCAGGCCATGCATGTACAGTTCTCCGGATTGAAAACTCCCGGAGGCCAGGACGTATAGACAGCTTAGCATCTTACTCATGGGGGGAACAGCAGTCCTTATTTGTATACGTGGCTCCAAATGAGGTTTAAGAAGCTCGTAAAGGCCAATGAGCTGTTCGCGATCGAGCCGATACTTATCAAAAACCTCAAAGTCGCTCATGTTTTCCAAGGTGGGTCTCACCCTGTAGACACGAGGACCTCAAACCAGACGACCCCTTCGTCTCGGTCTGAGCCGCCGAGGCTGCCTGATTCGACCAACAGCTAGTTCGCCAATAGCAGCACCAGCAGCGTCTACCATGTCATCGTCATCCATCTTTCAAAACAGCGTAACAAGGTAAGCACTTGATCTGATGTGGATCACAAGTGATGCTTTGGCCATGTTGTTTGAGGGATTTATAGTACAATTAGTCCAATGGTAGTGAGTTTGTAATGATTGCTAATTGTATACACTTGTTTGTATGTGAGCGGCGCGAATGCTTTCACAGTGGGCGTTTATTTGTTGTTTGCTGAAATGTTGTTTTCCCCCAATGAATCTCAATGTGAAAGTGTCAAATATCACACATACAGTGCATGTTTGTAATGTTTGTTCATATGCGTAATCAATATTTCTTAAACGCGATCTTATAGTAACAAGCACACGTCCAGGCTAACATGAATGAAAGTGCATAGTTGTGTATAATGTGCATCGAATGTGATCGATCAATGTTGCTGCAATATTGTTTGTAAACGATAAAGTAACATCTGCCATCTGTAGTATTGTATATATGAGTGATTGCCGAGCTGTCAATATTGTATGCGTCCCTTTAAAATCGCAATAATAATTCCGAACTTCCCGTCTGCCATCTGTAGTATTGTATATATGAGTGATTGCCGAGCTGTCAATATTGTATGCGTCCCTTTAAAATCGCACTAATAATTCCGAACTTCCCGTCTGCCATCTGTAGTATTGTATATATAAGTGATTGCCGAGCTGTCAATATTGTATGCGTCCCTTTCAAATCGCAATAATTATTCCGAACTTCCCGTCTGCCATCTGTAGTATTGTATATATAAGTGATTGCCGAGCTGTCAATATTGTATGCGTCCCATTCAAATGGCACTAATACTGAATAACTTCCGGCTGTCATCTGTAGTATTGTATATATAAGTGATTGCCGAGCTGTCAATATTGTATGCGTCCCATTCAAATGGCACTAATACTGAATAACTTCCGGATGCCATCTGTAGTATTGTATATAAAGTGATTTGCGATCTGACAATATTTCTTAATTGTCCCATTGAAATTTCCCTAATAATGCTGTTCCAAAGTGTTGTTTACGTATATGTTGTATTGTAGTATTGAGTGTTAAAGTTCATAAAGGGGCTGAACAGTCGTGAATCTGTGATGTGTATGGTTGAATCTTCTAATGACGTCATGATATTATTAACCTGCCTATGTAGTTGTGAAATCCTCATTGTGTTGTTGTATTGTGCTACATTGTTATTGTGTGCTGAATAAAATCTAAATGTGTGCTTTGTGGTTGCGTGATGGGTGATGCGTGTTATGTACATGTACGTATATATTGTGATTGTGTCCCACATATGCTGACTTCTATATAGCGGTGTGGCATTGTTGTTCCTTCCCATAAAGTGACATCTGTAATCTTGTGTAATGATGTTCTTGTTGTACGTAATTCCTAATGGTTTCTGGTGATGGAATCATGATGTTAAAAGTACAGTAAAATCCATATGTTGTGTTTTGTGATTCCTATAGAGAATGTAATGTGTTTTTCCCCCATCATTTGAATGCACATGTATGAGTGAATGTTAAAAGTAATGTATGTGCATCCATGACTGATCATGTGTTAAGCCTATGTAGATATGCAGTTGCTGCAAGCATATGAGTTGAATAACTGAAATGCAATAATACAGGTAAATGAGAGGTGTTTCCCATTGTGTACTGTTTGTGAATCCAGAAAATTTTAATGAATTTTTTTTTCCGTTTAAATGTAATTTTATTTAAATAATAATGTGTTACTAGTGATGTTGATTTGTAGTTGATGTAATCTAAAAGTGTGAAACAATTTAATGGTGTTGTGAATATTCAAACTGTAAAATCCATAAATCCACCATAGGGAAATAGTCATTTCTTGATCTATTTATCATCGCTAGGTCTAACGCATAAAATCATGTATTTTCTAGCGCTGGTATTTGGAGTTTTTCTGTCTACGCTATTTGCATGCGTTAGGGAAATGAGGGTTTCGCGTGCACGAGCACGTCTTCCCAATAGAAGTCAATGGAGGCTCTAAAAATTATTATTTTTTTTTTCTAAGACTGGTTTTCCTCGTAAAGTGAGTGACGTCATGAGCTTTTGTGAAAAAGTAACTAAATCGTGTTCTTTTTGTAATAAATTAATTTTTTTTGTATGTAATGTGGTGTATATTGTTTGTATGCATCGATGAGTGTATGTTTGTGATAATGTTATTAGTTAGATGTAGGTATATGAGGGTCTTTTCCCGTGTGTCAATGTAAGTCAATGGGAAAATGGATTTGTGTATATTTTTTTCTAACACCCGAGATCTCGCAACTTTGATCCTTTGTATTTGGATGAAAAATTATTAAATCATAAAAATAAAAATAGTGTAGTGTTTGTATGAGTGTAAGTGTAGTTTGTGTAATATTTGTTTTGTGATTCGTGGATGTTTATTTTGTCGGTATATGTTTACTACTGGGTCTGAGGTGTCGGTAGAAATGTGAGCGTTAGGTGATTTTTGAGTGTCGGTAAATAAACTCTAAATACCGGAGTCCGTAAGAAACCCGCGTTAGGGGCCTCTTACGCTGGTTTTCACGGCTAACGCCGAACTCTAAATCTAGGCCTTATGCTGCACAAACATTTTACAGGTGGCGGAGTTCCGATTTTTGCCGAGAGGCAGGGGAAACCAGAAACACAGGGGAAACCATTCTCAGCGTAACACCGGCAATTACGAGTGGGGAATAGTGAGTGCACCGGACACAGACTGAAATATAAATATATATATAAATATATATGTTGTAAACAAGCTACACACATGCTCAACTCTCTGCAGCCCATTGGTTGAGCATGTGTGTAGCTTGTTTACAACATATATATTTATATATATATAGCTATTTATACTACAAGGGAGCTTATAATAAACGTTTGAATGCGCAAAGTCCATTATTGGGCAGCAGATTCCTTTGCGCATGTGAACGTTTTTCTAAGCTCCCTTGCTTGTGACGTCACCTAACGCCACGTCATTGCTGGAGTAGAAGTGACTCCACTAGCTCCTGAGCGCTACCCAAACGCGGCCATCATGACAGGAATATATTAGAAAATCTAGACTAAAACAGGTATCAGGACTACATGGACCAGAATACATTGCTGTTAAAGGTTTCAGTATTATTTTCCAAGTGAAAATCCACCATGGCTGCCTTCTCCATGTTTCTTACACAACAGAGGCTGTAAAAGAATAATAGATTATATATTAGTATGATCAACTGAAACTGTTAATATACAAGTGTCCTAAAATGCTAGATTACTAGTGAAACTCAATCAATTACTCACGGTGTGTTATCTTGTTTTTGGAGCCGCACTAAGAATAGTGCACAATCTAGTATTTTATAGTGCACCCTATACTTTTTTTATACAGTGCAGGCCAGGGAGCATTATTAACTAATAGTGGTAAGTTAAAGGGACATGGAACCCAAACATTTTCCTTAATGATTCAGAAAACGTATATAATTTAAATAACTTTCCAATTTACTTCAATTTCCAAACTAATTTATTTTCTATTGCTGACAAGTGCTTCTATTCATACCTAACATTTAATTATATTATTGAGGGTTAAATTTCATAATTCTCTCCATCCACTGACCTTTCTTGATACTTTAAATCAGTGTTTCTCAACCGCGGTCCTCACGTACCTCCTAACAGGCCAGGTTTTCATGATAGCTGAACTAGAGCACAGGTGAAATAATCGCCTGATCAATAACCATGGTTACTAACCTGCTCTCATCAGTCAGCTGATTATTTCACCTGTGCTCTAGTTCAGCTATAATGAAAACCTGAACTGTTGGGGGTACTTAAGGACCGCATTTGAGAAAAGCTGCTTAAAATGACATATTTTCCAAACAATCTTACACCATATAATTTCCAGTCATTAGCCTCACACTGTCCTTCATTTAGACCACCTGAGACCACCCACAACCTGCCATGCTCAGGAACTTCCCAGCATATAAAAGATTAAAACTGACCTTTATAAGAATATATGGGCCATATCTGGCATCATTTTGGGCATCACACCTTTCTTTATTGCGTAACGTTGCCTGTTATGACCTATTTCCTCTAATACAGGTCTCTTTTAACTCTTAATGTGCTGGGGAGTTCTGTTGGACTCAATAACAACCACTAAACTTCACTACTGATCCCAGACAGTAATATCTAAAGGTTTGAAAGCATGCACGGATAATGGAAAATTAAACATACATAAAACTAGATGTGAAATGTAAAATATTGCAATCCTAATTTATTAACACATATTTCTGCAACATTCTTACTTTTCTTTGCAAAAATGCAGCCAAGGAAAGTTATTAAATGATTTGTGACTTTCTCTTGTTCATGTGATTCCCTGAAGATATTTAACTATCTTGCAAACACTCTCATCCAAACCTCACACAGCCTCTAAATGCCTAAGGGATAAAAATGCCCTTTTAATCTGCAATGTGTAACTACCTAACTCTTTTTAAACTGGTTTAACTTAAAGGGACAGTCAAATCAAAATTAAACTTTCATGATTCAGATAGGGCATGCAATTTTAAACAACTTTCCAATTTACGTTTAGAATCAAATTTGCTTTGCTCTCTTGGTATTCTTTGTGGAATGCTAAACCTAGGTAGTCTCATAGGCTAATTTCTAAGCCCTGTGCATTTTGACAGCTTTTCACAGTTAGACACTGTTAGTTTATGTGTGCCATATAGATAACATTGTGCTCACTCCCGTGGAGTTATTTAAGAGTCAGCGCTGATTGGCTAAAATATATGTCCGTCAAAAAAAAACGGAGATAAGGGGGCAGTATGCAGAGGCTTAGATAGAAGATAATCACAGAGGTAAAAACTGTATTAATATAACTGTGTTGGTTATGCAAAACTGGGGAATGGGTAATAAAGGAATTATCTTTTTAAACAATAACATTTCTGGAGTAGACTGTCCCTTTAAGTAAACTTAATATAACAAATAACACACTGACAACAAGTGATGTGCAGCCATAAAAAAATTATTTGGTCCAAATATTTTGTAACGAATATTCTGGGAAATTAATTTCCCTGAATATTTGTTTACTGCACTATTCGGTATATGTTTAGTTTAAAAAGAAACAAATAATGAATATTCGTTTAACAATTACATTCATTTTCCAAGGCTCTGTGAAGAAGAGGAGCGGGTTAGCGAGTCCACCATTACGCAAAAGGTAAGTATTAACCCCTTAAAAGTAATTCAAAGAAAACAACTTAGCACTGACGCATTTCGTCAGTATTTTTTTCATTCTCTTTAAATTTCCTTGGCGCATTCGTTTGGATATTTTTTTTATTAAAGCTAAACGAATATCCGATTCTTGCTACAAATTCGCATTTGTAACAAAACGAATACACATCTCTACTGACAACGTTTGTTTGAGAGAGAAAGCCAGTTTGGTCGCAGTTCTTAAAATCAACACTAAAATATCAGGCAAATAGCATTAATTTAAAGGTGGCGGCAATAGGCCCTCAATTATAGTTAATAATATTAACCCATGCCTAGATGGTCAGTGGGTCAGACAAGCTGACAAAGAGCGGAGACTGGATTCTACGCCCTTTGACGGAGACTACAACCTCAGTTAGTCTTCACCCTTACAATGCTGCATACACCACACACACTTTGCTCTTAAAGGCATTAACCCTTAGCTGCGCTTCAGGGTAGGGAGGGCCCTACACTATCTATTGGTGGTAAACTCCCCTTTAATTGGTAGCAATGATAATGCATAGACAAAATATATATTGTGACTAGACTACAATATAAAGAAGATTGGAATATATAATGTATTTAAGTTTAAAGAAAAATGTAGTAGTTTACCATTTTTTTTTTTTCACTTTAATGTTAAAATAAATCTGTAATATAAGTTTCTAAATTTAGAAACTACAAGTAAAACAAACTGCTTGAGAACTTACCACAAGACACAGGCTGCCGAGCAAGGAGGCAAGAATCAGTGAAGTCAGAACTAACAGGGCCACACCATATCCGGGTACTCCTGGGAATAAAAGGTATACAGTGTTACGCTACTGATAGCCTTGTATCTTCCTTTTGTAAAAGTGCTGGGGGGGGGGGGGGGCAGAGGCATAGCTCCCTTCTGTCTGTGTCACTGTGTCACCTGCAGGGGGAGGGACAGACTCATAGCTCCCTTCTGACTTTGTCATTCTGCAGAGGGAGGGACAGACTCATAAATCCCTTCTGACTTTGTCACTGTGTCACCCTGCAGGGGGAGGGACAGACTCATAGCTCCCTTCTGTCTGTGTCACTGTGTCACCTGCAGGGGGAGGGACAAACTCATAGCTCCCTTCTGTCTGTGTCATTCTGCAGAGGGAGGGACAGACTCATAAATCCCTTCTGACTTTGTCACTGTGTCACCCTGCAGGGGGAGGGACAGACTCATAGCTCCCTTCTATCTGTGTCACTGTGTCACCCTTCAGGGTGAGGGGCAGACTCATAGCTCCCTTCTGACTTTGTCACTGTGTCACCCTGCAGGGGGAGGGAAAGACTCATAGCTCCCTTCTGTCTGTGTCACTGTGTCACCCTTCAGGGGGTGGGGCAGATTCATAGCTCCCTTCTGACTTTGTCACTTTGCCACCCTGCAGAGTGAGGGTCAGACTCATAGCTCCCTTCTGTCTGTGTCACTGTGTCACCCTTCAGGGGGAGGGGCAGATTCATAGCTCAATTCTGCCTGTGTCACTATGTCACCCTGCATGGGGAGGGGCAGATTCATAGCTCAATTCTGCCTGTGTCACTGTGTCACCCTGCATGGGGAGGGGCAGACTCATAGCTCAATTCTTCCTGTGTCACTGTGTCACCCTGCAGGGAGAGGTACAGACTTATATCTTGCTATTGTCTGCATTCTGTGTCACTGCAGGGAGAGGATAAAGATGTCTAGCTCATGTTTATGTGTGTCACTATGTCACCCTGAAGAGTGAGGTTCAGACTAATAGATTTTTGCTATCCATGGCTCTCTTTCACCCTGAAGGGATAAAGATTAACTCGTAGCTCTCTTCCATTTGTGTCACTGTGCAGAGGGAGTTTGGGAGTTAAAGACGCAAAGCACTGTTTGTCACTGTGCAGAGGGAGGGACAGACTCAAGTTTTCTTCTGTCTGTGTGAATATGTTACCCTCCATAAGAAGTTCACAGATTCATAGCAAGCTTCTATTTTTGTCACTTTGTCACTTTACAAAGGGACAATGAAAATTATAGCCCGCTTTTGTCAGTTTTACTTTGTCACCCTGCAGGGGGAGGGACAGATTTATAACCTTCCTGTCCGTATAACAGTATCATCCTGCAGGGACAGATTCAAAGCTCTGTTCTTTGTGTATTGTTCCAGGGTGCAGAACTTACCTGTAGTTGAGTTAGTCTGAGCCTCTGTTGGGATAAATGAAAAAATATATATTATTTCTAAAGAAAGAAAGAGAGAGAAAAAGAATGAAAGAAAGAAAGAAAGAAAGATTTTTGAAATAGGTACATAGATGATAACCACTCTGCTCTGAATAACAATACTGAATATATATACAGTGATTTTCTTATGATAGACAGGCAGATAGATAGATGATAGATAGATAGATAGATAAATAGATGATAGATAGATAGATAGATAGATAGATAGATAGATGATAGATACTGTAGATAGATAGATAGATAGATAGATAGATAGATAGATGATAGATACTGTAGACAGATAGATAGATAGATAGATAGATAGATGATAGATACTGTAGACAGATAGATAGATAGATAGATAGATATACTTGATGTTACCACCAACAACTGCAATGGAAGCTAGGTCTGTAATAGTTCAGTACAGAGACAGACTAGATGTGTGAGAGAATAAAACAAATAAGGAATGATATAAAGATATGGTAAAAATAAGACAATAACATATTGTCTAAACCAATAAAATAGGTCATGTAAAGACTAGGAGATGAAGAGGAAGCAAGCTAAGTATATACTAATACAAATATATTATCTCTCACCTGTGCCTTGCAGAGCTAGCATCATACAGACAGCTACAACCAGTACTCCAGTTTTACACAGGATACCTTCAAATGCCATTTTGAGTAAGATCCCAGTTCAAGTATAGCTGTATAGAGCCAATGATTTGCCAGGACTCTGATAGCTTCTCCACTGAAACCATTATGTTTATATACCTGCCGAGCAGAGAACAGTCATCCCGTTTGTGTGAGAGATGTCTCATTCCTACATTAAAAACATTCTCAGCTATATGATTGTGGGTATTTTCTAGGATTATAGGTAATTATATAGATGTGACTGAGAACTGCAGTATTTAAGAATCATCTATCCAGTTATGAATTCCATAAGTTTCTATAAGAAATGTTGAAGAATGCTTATGATTCTTAGGAATCCATTTATGAATCTGTAGATGCAGCTTTGAGATCTATGTGCTGCAGGACCACAAAAGTGTACCTGAAAGCCCAGCTAAGTAGCTGTGGTCTTACAACACTGCTATTTAACCTCTCTGCCACCTCAAGGTTAACAGAGTTAAATCATCCTGGTCAGGTCTGATCGAGAAACCCTGCTCTCATGGAATTGTTTACAGGTGCACAAGTAATTGTCTGTGCAGTAGTTGATATATGGAGACCTTTGAGCTCAGTTTTTCAAGCCCCTTTGCTCCCTTTGACTACAGGTTTCCACAAGAGAACCTGCAGCCAGGATTAATCGGTTTTAGACAGCTGCTTCCCGACCCTCTTCTCGACCTCTTAGGTCAGACGAGATCAAAGAGATTGACAGCTCCTGCCCGTGCGTGATTTGCTTGCCTGGGCAGGGGCGGAATTATACACAAAGGAGCGCTCGTGTGCAATAGCCCGCCAGAGGAGAGCTCGGCAAATATGTATGCCCCTGTACGCCTTGGATTGAAAAATTGAGCCCTTATTGTCAACATGCAAGGTCAACATCATTTACATTTTCTCTCTGGAAGGCAGAATCTCTCATAAGGGAGAGCCAATGTGACAGGGAAGCCCCGACACTGATAATATTTATTTAAAGGGACATGGAACCTAAAAAAAATTGTATAAAGATTATGGGGCCGATTTATCAAGCTCTGAATGCCCTGAAGGCTCGCCGGAAACAGAAATTATGAAGCTGCTCCATAACTTGTCTGCCTGCTCTGAGGCCGCGGACAGAAATCAACCCGATTGAATACGATTGGGTTGATTGACACCCCCTGCTAGCGGCCGATTGGCTGTGAATCTGCAGGGGGAGGCATTGCACCAGCATTTCACAAGAACTGCTGGTACAATGATAAATGCTGACAGCGTATGCTGTCCTCATTTATCGATGTGCGGCGGACATGATACACTACATCGTATACCCCTATGAGAGAACCTACAATTTTAAATAACTTTTCAATTTAGATTTATTGTCTAATTTGCTTCATTATCTTTGTATACTTTTTTTTAAAAGAATACCTAGGTAGCCCTGGTGATGGGAGCTAGCTGCTGATTGGTGGCTGCACATATATGCCTCTTGTCATTGGCTTACTGATGTGTTCAGCTAGCTCCCAGTAGTGCATTGCTGCTCCTTCAATAAAGGATACCAATAGAATTAAGCAACCTTGATAATAAAAATAAATTGGGAACTTTTTTAAATTATATCTATTTATTGATCCAATCAGCCAATAGGATTGAGCTTGCATTCTATTGGCTGTTCCAATCAGCCAATAGAATGCAAGCTCAATCCTATTGGCTGATTGCATCAGCCAATATGATTTTTTCAACCTTAATTCCGATTGGCTGATAGAATTCTATCAGCCAATCGGAATCTAAGGGACGCCATCTTGGATGACGTCATTTAAAGGAACCTTCATTGTAGAAGAAGCCATTGATTGAAGAGGATGCTCCGCGCCGGATGTCTTGAAGACGGAGCCGCTCCGCGTCGGAAGGATGAAGATAGAAGATGCCGTCTGGGTGAAGACTTCTGCCCGTCTGGAGGACCACTTCTGCCGGCTTCGTTGAGGACATCTTGCCGCTAGGATGAAGACTTCTCCGGGCTTCGTTGAGGATGGATGTCGGCTCTTCAAAACTGTAAGTGGATCTTCAGGGGTTAGTGTTAGAATTTTTTAAGGGTGTATTGGGTGGGTTTTATTTTTAGATTAGGGGTTTGGGCTGCAATAGAGCTAAATGCCCTTTTAAGGGCAATGCCCATACAAATGCCCTTCTCAGGGCCATGGGGAGCTTAGGTTTTTTAGTAAGGGTTTTATTTGGGGGGTTGGTTGTGTGGGTGGTGGGTTTTACTGTTGGGGTGGTTGTTTGTATTTTTTTTACAGGTAAAAGAGCTAATTTATTTGGGGCAATGCCCCGCAAAAGGCCCTTTTAAGGGCTATTGTTAGATTAGTTTAGGCTAGGTTTTTTTTTTTTTTTTGGGTGGGCTTTTTTTATTTTGATAGGGCTATTAGATTAGGTGTAATTAGTTTAAAGATCTTGTAATTTGATTTTTATTTTCTGTAATTTAGTGGGGGGGGAGTTTGTAATTTAGCTAATTGTATTGAATTTAGTTAATTGTATTTAATTTAGGGAATTTATTTAATTGTAGGGTTAGGTTAGGTTTTATTGTAAGATAGGTTAGGTTTTATTTTACAGGTCAATTTGTATTTATTTTATCTAGGTAGTTAGTAAATAGTTAATAACTATTTAGTAACTATTCTACCTAGTTAAAATAAATACAAACTTGCCTGTAAAATAAAAACAAAACCTAAGATAGCTACAATGTAACTATTAGTTATATTGTAGCTAGCTTAGGGTTTATTTTACAGTATTTAGTTTTAAATAGGAATTATTTAGGTAATGATAGTAGGTTTTATTTAGATTTCTTTTAATTATATTTAAGTTAGGGGGTGTTAGGGTTAGGGTTAGACTTAGGTATAGGGGTTACTAAATATAGTATAGTGGCGGCGACATTGAGGGCGGCAGATTAGGGGTTAATAAACGTAGGTAGGTGGTGGCGATGTTAGGGACAGCAGATTAGGGGTTAATAATATTTAACTAATGTTTGCGAGGTGGGAGTGTGGCGGTTTAGGGGTTAATATGTTTATTATAGTGGCGGCGATGTCCAGAGCGGCAGATTAGGGGTTAATAATTTTATTTTAGTGCTTGCGATGCGGAAGAGCCTCGGTTTAGGGGTTAATAGGTAGTTTATGGGTTTTAGTGTACTTTTCAGCACTTTAATTATGAGTTTTATGCTACAGCATTGTAGTGTAAAACTTATAACTACTGACTTTAGAATGCGTTACGAATCTTGCGGGATAGGCTGTACCGCTCACTTTTTGGCCTAAAAAAAAAAGCTTGTAATACCGGCACTACGGAAGTCCCATTGAAAATAGACTATACGCAAATTGCTTAAGTTGACTTGCGGTAAGGCAAAAAAAGTGTGCGGGACAGCTGTACCTACAAGACTCGTAATAGCAGTGGTAGTGAAAAAACAGCGTTATGAGGCTTAACGCTGCTTTTTTACTAATAACGCAAGACTTGTAATTTAGCCGTTAGTGTTTTTTATTTTGTGTAACTTAGTGTTTTTTATTTTGTGTATCTTAGTGTTTTTTATTTTGTGTAACTTAGTTGTTATTTTTTTGTAACTTAGTAATTCTTTATAGTAGATTTAAATAATTTGAGTAGGGTTAGGTTTTTAAATATGTAATATAGTTAATTTAATTGTTAGTTTAATGTAATTTTAGTATAACAGGGCAGGTTAATGAATAGTTTAATATAGTTTAATGTAATTTAATGTAATTTTAGTATAATAGTTAGGGTAGATTAATTAATAGTTTAATATAGTTTATTTTAATTGTAAAGGTAAGTTTAAATTTATTATAAGATAGGGATAAGTTAATATTTAATGTATGAGTTAATATTTAATGACGGCTTGATAAATAGGCCTCTACATGGCAACAAAAATATTTCACCATTTTTTTTTTAAGGGGTTTTGAATATCTAGCCCTCAGTATTGGCATTTGAGTAAACAGTAATACAGAAGATAAGGATGACTTTGTGTAAATAATTAGACAGATAAGGCACATTGTAGCAGGGTGTGGTTTCAGTTAGCAGCTATTTCATATACAAAAATATACATAAAAGAACAATTTCTTCATTTTAAACTCTGGTATAACAAGTAACTTGGAAACACATTAACCCTTTAACTGCTACACTATGTCCACCCCTGTGCTGAGCTGTTTTGGAGTTTCTATATGCTGCACATATTTAACCCTTACTGTAGGCCTTTTTTCAGTAAGAAGCCACCACATATTATATATTGGGGATTTGTTTTTTAGCAGACCCAGCAGATTCAAACTATACCATTATTTTATGTTTATATCATGGCACGTGAGAACTGTACAATAAAAATTGTAAAAAAAAGTGCATATTTTTATTACATTTTAAAAAATATGGTTGTAAACAAAAAGTTTTTGGAAACTTTTGAAAAATTATAAAAAGAGGTTAAACTCTTATAAATGGAGGACTTTGGGTAGAGTTATATAACTTTGATGTACAGGTAGGGGCGCCCGTAAGCCTCTACTCAAATAAATTCACATTTATTCATTCCAGGTGATCAACATTACTGCAGTAATCACCTGGCTATTAAAATCCACCAATCAGCAAGCCCTACCCAGGTGCTGAACCAAATATGGGCCAGTTCCTAAGCTTAGATTCCTGCTTTTTCAAATAAAAATAGTTAAATCAAGTAATAGTTTGATGTTTTTCTGAAGTGTGTGTGCCGACCAGGCTGTGAGAGGGATGCAAGAATAAAATTTACAACCAGCCAAATTTAAGCAACTTCATTGTCCAATCAGACGCACAGAAATACTGTCCAATCACAGCCACAGAGAGGAACAGGTAATCAGGACTGGCCAATCCCTGTGATTGCCTGGGGTGCAAAGGATCTAGGGGTGCATTCCAATGTCAGAATTACAGCTGGTTCAGTAGCACAAGGACGGGGTCTAGAGAGGCCAATAGGCTTTGGACAAAGTACACTCAGGAGCCTCAGGGAGCACAGAGGGGAAATAGCTGCCTGAAACTGATCCTCCTCAAGCTTTATTACCTCTCCCCACCATCCTCTCCTCCACCCTACACTCTCTCCTCCTTTCACCTTCTCCTCTCCCCCCCTTCCTCTTCCTCTCCCTTCTTCCTCTCCTCTCCCCTCATTCCTCTAGCCACCTTCCTCTCCCCCTTCCTCTCCTCCACCTTTCTTCCTCTTCTCTCTCCTCCTTCCTCTCCTCTCCCCTCATGCCTCACCCCTCCTTCCTCTCCTCTCCTCTCCTCTCCCCCTTACTCTCCTCTCTCCTCCTTCCTCTCCTCCTCCCTTCTTACTCTCTTCTCCCCTCATTCCTCACCTCTCCCCTCATTTCTCACCTCTCCCCTCATTCCTCACCTCTCTCCTCATTCCTCTCCTCCTCCCTCCTTCATCTCCTCTCCCCTAATTCCTCTCCTCCTCCCTCTTTCATCTCCTCTCCCCTCCTTCCTCTTCTCCTCCCTCCTTTCTCTCCTCTCCCCTCATTCCTCTCCCCTCCTTTCTCTCCTCCTCCCTCTCATCCTCCCTCCGTTCTCTCCTCCCCCCTCATTCCTCTCTCCTCCTTACTCTCCTCTCCCCTCCTTCCTCTCCTCCTCCCTCCTTTCTCTCCTCTCCCCTCATTCCTCTCCCCTTCTTTCTCTCCTCCTCCCTCTCATCCTCCCTCCCTTCTCTCCGCTCCCCTCATTCCTCTCCTCCACCCTCCTTTCTCTCCTCTCCCCTCAATCCTCTCCCCTCCTTTCTCTCCTCCTCCCTCTCATCCTCCCTCCTTTCTCTCCTCTCCCCTCCTTCCTCTTCTCCTCCCTCCTTTCTCTCCTCTCCTCTCATTCCTCTCCCCTCCTTTCTCTCCTCCTCCCTGTCATCCTCCCTCCTTTCTCTCCTCTCCCCTCCTTCCTCTCCTCTCTCCTCCTTCCTCTCCTCCTCCCTCCTTTCTCTCCTCTCCCCTCATTCCTCTCCTCTGATTTTTCTCTTTCTCCCTTCTTCATCTCCTCTCCCTTCATTCCTCTCCCCTCCTTTCTCTCTCTCTTCCTCCCTCCTTTCTCTCATCTCCCCTCATTCCTTTCCCCTCCTTCCTCTCCTCCTCCCTCTCCTCATCCCTCCTTTCTCTCCTCTCCCCTCATTCCTCTCCCCTCCTTCCTCTCCTCCTCCCTCCTTCCCCTCCTCCTCCCTCCTTCCTCTCCCCTCATTCCTCTGCCCTCCCTTCTCCCTCTCCTCTCCCCTCATTCCGCTCCCCTCCTTTCTCTCCTCCTCCCTCCTTCCTCTCCTCTCCCCTCATTCCTCTCCCCTCCTTCCTCTCCTCCTCCCTCCTTTCTCTCCTCTCCCCTCACTCCTCTCCCCTCCTTCCTCTCCTCCTCCCTCCTTTCTCTCCTCTCCCCTCATTCCTCTCCCCTCCTTCCTCTCCTTCTCCCTATCCTCCTCCCTCCTCCCTCTCCTCCTCCCTCCTTCCTCTCCTCTCCCTTCATTCCTCTCCCCTCCTTTCTCTCCTCCTCCCTCCTTGCTCTCCCCTCCTTCCAATATCCCTCCATTGGCTGCTACCCCAGTGAAGCTGAGGTTTAAGTTTGTTGCAACCCTCCTCTAGGTTCCCCGGGCACAGACAGTGGCAGCAGCAAGATACTGATTGCCACAGTGTGAGTTCTGGGCTGGACAAATGCACAAATTTTAATTTTATCCATGTGTCTTGCGTTGTGTAAGCGCTCGCTATTGGTGAGAAGCCGAGTAGAGTTACATTTAAATACAAACTCAAATCGCACAGAATATTCCATATATATAAATGTATCTATTATGACCTGCAAAGTGAGGATACAATTCTTAGAGCCCATTGTTCTAAATCTCTCTAGTCTGGTGGGATTCTATAAATACCTCATTAGTATTCCAGACCCTTCAGGGATTGTTTTGAAATAATTTTTTATCTTGGGAACTGTGCATCTCAGTAAGGGAAGATCACTAATATACTTTATTTGAAGAAGAGACATTTACTTTACAATATAGTGCTCAGTAAAATAAGCTGATGATTTCTCTCCATACTGGCAAGGTTTTGAAAACATTTTTTATTCCTAATATAGTGTTTGCTAAACTTCCGAGCCTCAATTGACTGGAGGAGTGCTGGTATTTCTGCTGAATATTGCAGGGTATAGGTGTACTTTCTGATGAAAAGCTTAGCGTACTGGTACTGAGTTTCTTCTTTATTATTTGAGAAAGGAGAAACTCTGATAATAAAATGCAAGAAGAGGTTAATAAAACAGTACAGTTAATAAACTTGAGCTCACTAACCAGATCATACAAGCAGCTCAAAAAACAGGACTCTTTAAAAACTCAAAAAGAGAGAGTACTGGGTTATTTTACGAGCTGTTGCGCAGATACACTTTATTTACGTTTTTTTTATTTGCTAAAGGCTCTTTTCACACATTGAAGTATTATTTAAAATGTATTTTATTATAAAATATATGTATATACATACAAAATAAATTATATATATATGTATATTTTCAACACCAGAAACTCCCAAATAAAGTCCAAGTAAGTATAAAAATATCCCAATAGGAAAGTCCTTTCTATGCTGTTCCTCTTCTTTGGAATGCACCACCTGTAGGGAAGAAAACAGACAAAGGGGACCCATGTGCGCAGTATCCGGACCCAGGTCCCTCTAAATTGCACTTACTGGATTAGATGAAATACAGGTGTTGTATATAGCCTTAAAGATGTCTTGTCTCAGTGGTACTCTAAGCTTCCGGTAAGGGATGGGCAAATGTGCTGAACGTGCAATTTGTTTAGTAGAACGAATAGTCTTATGTACATTCAATTTGGACAATCAAATGTTAATAAGAATGCAAATCCATTAAAATTCGGTAATCTAATGTTTATTTACGGTTTTTAAATGTTACAATCATTTTAACAAATTCTATTCAGAAGTTCAATAGTTTATGTAGTAGGGAATTTATTAAAATGATACATAATAGATACAAATATATTAATTAGAATGTTTCTATTTCGAATATTACATAATTGGAATATTAAATTTAAAGAGAACATTAGAAATTCTATTGCAAATATATTGATTCAAATTTTTCTAATTCAAATATTGCATAATTCAAATCGAATTATTAAGAACATTTTGAATTGAATATTACATTTAAACATATCACTAGAAATACTATTACATTTAACAAATGTTAAAATGTTGTACAAGCATTTGAAATTCGAAACAAACAAAAAAATTCAATACTAATCTGCGAAAAGCACACGGCTTCTGTCACGGGATGCAACAATACGCAAGCTACAAGATGGCGGCACCCAGTTTAAAAATGCTGAGATTAACCAACAGGCTTCTGTTATGGGTTAACATAAGTGAAAAGGAAAATATTAGTCTGAGAATAACATCTAGATGTATTTTTAAAAGTTTCATTAGCTGATTAAATATTGACAAAATAAGTGTAAAGTTTTAATGTCTATAAAACAATGGGAGCTGCCATGTTGTAACTTAGGTTACCTTCTCTGCTATGGTCAAGTAGGGACATTAATAAAGAGATCACTAGCGTGTGCAGCCAATGGCTGTGTGGAATATAACAGTGTTCTGCACTTCCATTTTTATTATTGTGCTTCATTCTCTTGGAATCCTTTATTGAAGGAGCAGTGGTGCACTACTGGGAGCGAGCCAAACACATTGGTAAGCATATATGTGCAGCAACCAATCAGCAGTTAGCTCCCAGCTCCTAAGCCTACCTAAGTATGATTTCAACAAAGGATTCCAAGAGAATGAAGAAAATTAGATAATAGAAGTAAATTGCAAAGTTGTTTAAAATTGTATGTTCTTTCTGATTCATGAAATAAAATGTCTGTGTTGTATGTCTCTTTAAGAGATTAAAGTGAACAATCTAAAAGGCAAAAACAGTATTATATAAGTAACATTGACAATGGTTTTTATTAAAGGCAAAGAGCACTTTTTTTTTTAAATGATCATAATTAAAGGGACACTGTACCCAAATTTTTTCTTTCATAATTCAGATTGAGCATGACATTTTAAGCAACTTTCTAATTTACTCCTTTTATCAAATTTTCTTCATTCTCTTGGTATCTTTATTTGAAATGCAAAAATGTAAGTTTAGATGCCGGCCCATTTTTGGTGAACAACCTGGGTTGTCCTTGCTGATTGGTGGATAAATTAATTCACCAATAAAAAAGTGCTGTCCAGAGTACTGAACCCAAAACAAGCTTAGATGCCTTCTTTTTCAAATAAAGATAGCAATTAGAGAACGAAGATAAATTTATAATAGGAGTAAATTAGAAAGTTGCTTAAAACTGCATGTTCTTTCTGAATTACAAAAGAAAAAATTTGGGTACAGTGTCCCTTTAAAGTCTTCAAAACTATTTCACTTGACCAATATGTGAGAAGTTGTTATGTCAAGTCATGTGACAGATCTTTATTTGACATAATAATAGGATATCATGACTGACTGAGTGATAATGTACTGTATCAATTAATTTAAAAAGCGGCGGATAGGCAAATAAAATTGCAATAAATCACTTATTACCCATTCAAAAATAATTTTAATACATCTTTTGTCTTATATAGTGTTGATCATAAAATCAATAAATAAAATGAACATGATGACAAGGCAGAGTAAGTGAGTAACTGTAAATAAAAGGATGAGATCCAAATCAAGAATTAGATACGGATTAGAGGGAACAGAACACGTGTTAAATCCAAAGTATCAAGTCCTGGAACCAGAATACTTTGCAAATGGAGGTTCAGTTAGAGGTCAAGAATAGAATCCAGAATTCCAGAGACAGGACAATGTCAAGACTATAAGGCCCAGAATTCCAGAGACAGGACGATGCCTGGACTACAAGGCCCAGAATTCCAGAGACAGGACGATGTCAAGACTATAAGCCCCAGAATTCCAGAGACAGGACGATGCCTGGACTACAAGGCCCAGAATTCCAGAGACAGGACGATGTCAAGACTATAAGCCCCAGAATTCCAGAGACAGGACGATGCCTGGACTACAAGGCCCAGAATTCCAGAGACAGGACGATGCCAGGACTACAAGGCCCAGAATTCCAGAAACAGGAAGAGGTCAGAACTACAGGTTCCAGAATTGGAGACTGAAGGGTGAGAAATGAGGATGATAGACACAAGAGTGCATAATTTGCAACTTAAGAATGATGGAGAAGTCTGAACTACAAAGTCCAGAATGCATTTCAATTCAACAAGTGTGATATCGGCTGCATTTGGGCAGCGCTCCAAGCGAACTGGGACTCGCTTGGAGCGTTTTCTTAATACTTGCAAGTGAGACGCTGGGCGTTTTTTGAGTGCCCTGCTGACGTAAGTCCCAGTGCTTCCAGCGTGCTGGAAAAGCTGGGACTTTTCAGAGCAAGCTCAGACGCTTGACAACATAACAGCCTCCACACACGTGTTGCTAAAGGCTGCCATGTTTTACAAGCATCAGAGGAGGGAACAGTAGGACAGATGGTGAGGCGGATAAGCCTAACAGCAGCATTTAGTACAGGGCAAAGTGGAGATAGGTTACTGAAACGTAAACCAACTAGCAGGGTGTGTTGCAGTAGTCAAAAAAATTATTTACACCATGTGTAAATAATTTCTCATTTAAAATTACTGTGACTAGAAAGAGGTGAGGGCTCTAGAGTAGTAATATTAACATACACAATTTATTATTTAATGAAAAATATGACATAGTTTGAACACAGAGTTATGCCGAGAATGGTTTCCCCAGTGTTTCTGGTTTCCCCTGCCTCTCGGCAAACATCGGAACTCCGACCCCCCCTCCATTCAGCTGCTCTCAGCTCAGCCCCTGTAGCTTAACCTGCCCCATTCATTTGCTTATCCTGCCCCATTTATTTACATTAAATAAATTATGCTGCACAAATATTTTACAGGTGGCGGAGTTCCGATTTTTGCCAATAGGCAGGGGAAACCAAAAACACAGGGGAAACCATTCTCAGCGTAACACTGGCAATTACGAGTGGGGAATAGTGAGTGCACCGGACACAGACTGAAATATAAATATATATATAAATATATATGTTGTAAACAAGCTACACACATGCTCAACTCTCTGCAGCCCATTGGTTGAGCATGTGTGTAGCTTGTTTACAACATATATATTTATATATATATATATATATATATATATATATATATATATAGCTATTTATACTACATGGGAGCTTATAATAAACATTCGAATGTGCAAAGTCCATTATTGTGCAGCATACAAACATTTTTCTAAGCTCCCTTGCTTGTGACGTCACCTAGCGCCACGTCATTGCTGGAGTAGAAGTGCCTCCACTAGCTCCTGAGCGCTACCCAAACGCGGCCATCATGACAGGAATATATTATAAAATCTAGACTAAAACAGGTATCAGGACTACATGGACCAGAATACATTGCAGTTAAAGGTTTCAGTATTATTTTCCAAGTGAAAATCCACCATGACTACCTTCTCCATGTTTCTTACACAACAGAGGCTGTAAAAGAATAATAGATTATATATTAGTATGATCAATTGAAACTGTTAATATACAAGTGTCCTAAAATGCTGTTTAGATAGATTACTAGTTAAACTCAATCAATTACTCAGATGTATTATCTTGTGTTTGGAGCCGCACTAAGAATAGTGCACAATCTAGTATTTTATAGCGCACCCTATATTTTTTTATACAGTGCAGGCCAGGGAGCACTATTAACTATTAGTAGTGAGTTAAAGGGACGTGGAACCCAAACATTTTCCTTAATGATTCAGAAAACGTATATAATTTAAATAACTTTCCAATTTACTTCAATTTCCAAACAAATTTATTTTCTATTGCTGACAAGTGCTTCTATTCATACCTCGCATTTAATTATATTATTAAGGGTTAAATTTCATAATTCTCTCCATCCACTGACCTTTGTTGATACTTTAAATCAGTGTTTCTCAACCGCGGTCCTCAAGTACCTC
The DNA here is from genome assembly GCF_027579735.1 of Bombina bombina. NCBI lineage: Eukaryota > Metazoa > Chordata > Amphibia > Anura > Bombinatoridae > Bombina > Bombina bombina. The sequence continues at coordinate 584,957,736 of NC_069505.1, forward strand.
CTAACAGGCCAGGTTTTCATGATAGCTGAACTAGAGCACAGGTTAAATAATCGCCTGATCAATAACCATGGTTACTAACCTGCTCTCGTCAGTCAGCTGATTATTTCACCTGTGCTCTAGTTCAGCTATAATGAAAACCTGACCTGTTGGGGGTACTTAAGGACCGCATTTGAGAAAAGCTGCTTTAAATGACATATTTTCCAAACAATCTTACACTATGTAATTTCCAGTCATTAGGGTCACACTGTCCTTCAGTTAGACCACCTGAGACCACCCACAACCTGCCATGCTCAGGAACTTCCCTGCATATAAAAGATTAAAACTGACCTTTATAAGAATAGATGGGCCATATCTGGCATCATTTTGGGCATCACACCTTTCTTTATTGCGTAACGTTGCCTGTTATGACCTATTTCCTCTAATACAGGTCTCTTTAACTCTTAATGTGCTGGGGAGTTCTGTTGGACTCAATAACCACCACTAAACTTCACTACTGATCCCAGACAGTAATATGTAAAGGTTTGAAAGCATGCACGGATATTGGAAAATTCAACATACATAAAACTAGATGCGAAATGTAAAACATTGCATTCCAAATTTATTAACACATATTTCTGCAACATTCATACTTTCCTTTGCAAAAATGCAGCCAAGGAAAGTTATTAAATGATTTGTGACTCTCTCTTGTTCATGTGATTCCCTGAAGATATTTAAATATCTTGCAAACACTCTCATCCAAACCTCACACAGTATCATCCAACTGCCTAAGGGATAAAATGCCCTTTTAATCTGCAATGTGAAACTATCTAACCCTTTTTAAACTGGTTTAACTTAAAGGGACAGTCTAGTCAAAATTAAACTTTCAGGATTCAGATAGGGCATTCAAATTTACTTTAATAATCAAATTTGCTTTGCTCTCTTGGTATTCTTTGTGGAATGCTAAACCTAGGTAGTCTCATATGCTAATGTCTAAGCCCTTGAAGGCCGCCTCTTATCTCTGTGCATTTTGACAGTTTTTCATAGTTAGACACTGTTAGTTCATGTGTGCCATATAGATATCATTGTGCTCACTCCCGTGGAGTTATTTAAGAGTCACCACTGATTGGCTGAAATATATGTCTGTCAAAATAACTGAGATAAGGGGGCAGTCTGCAGAGGCTTAGATACAAGGTAATCACAGAGGTAAAACGTGTATTAATATAACTGTGTTGGTTATGCAAAACTGGGGAATGGGTAATAAAGGGATTATCTATTTAAACAATATTATTTCTGGAGTAGACTGTCCTTAATGTAACACATAACCCACTGACAACAAGTGATGTGCAGCCATAAAAAAAATATTTGGTCCAAATATTTTGTAACGAATATTCTGGGAAATTAATTTCCCTGAATATTTGTTTACTGCGCTATTCGGTATATGTTTAGTTTAAAAAGAAACAAATAATGAATATTCGTTTAACAATTACATTCACTTTTCAAGGCTCTGTGAAGAAGAGGAGCGGGTTAGTGAGTCTACCAGTACGCAAAAGGTAAGCATTATCCCTTAAAAGTAATTCAAAGAAAACAACTTAGCACTGACGCATTTCGTCAGTATTTTTTTCATTCTCTTTAAATTTCCTTGGTGCATTCATTTGGATATTTGGTTTATTAAAGCAAAATGAATATCCGATTTTCGTTACAAATTTACATTTGTAACAAAACGAATACACGTCTCTACTGACAACGTTTGTTTGGGAGAGAAAACCAGTTTGTTCGCAGTTATTAAAATCAACACTAAATTTCAGGCAAATAGCATTAATTTAAAGGGGGCGGCAATCGGCCCTCAGCTATAGTTAATAATATTAACCCACGCCTAGATGGTCAGTGGGTCAGACAAGCTGACAAAGAGCGGAGCCTGGATTCTACGCCCTTTGACAGAGACTACAACCTTGGTTAGTCTTCACCCATACATGCATAGACAAAATATATATTGGGACTAGACTACAATATAAAGAAGACTGGAATATATAATGTACTTACGTTTAAAGAAAAATGTATTAATTTACAATATTTTTTTCACTTTAATGTTAAAATAAATCTGTGATATAAGTTTCTAAATTTAGAAACTACAAGTAAAACAAACTGCTTGAGAACTCACCACAAGACACAGGCTGCCGAGCAAGGAGGCAAGAATCAGTGAAGTCAGAACTAACAGGGCCACACCATATCCGGGTACTCCTTGGAATAAAAGGTATACAGTGTTATGCTACTGATAGCCTTGTATCTTCCTTTTGTCAAAGTGCTGGGGGGGGGGCAGAGGCATAGCTCCCTTCTATCTGTGTCACTGTGTCACCTGCAGGGGGAGGAACAGGCTCATAGCTCCCTTCTGTCTGTGTCACTGTGTCACCCTGCAGGGGGAGGGGCACACTCATAGCTCCCTTTTGTATGTGTCACTGTGTCACCCTGCAGAGGGAGGGTCAAACTCATAGCTCCCTTCTGTCTGTGTCACTGTGTCAGCTTCAGGGGGAGGGACAGACTCATAACTCCATTCTGTCTGTGTCACTGTGTCATTCTGCAGAGGGAGGGACAGACTCATAGCTCCCTTCTGTCTTTGTCACTGTGTCACCCTTCAGGGGGAGGGGCAGACTCATAGCTCCCTTCTGACTTTTTCACTGTGCCACCCTGCAGAGGGAGGGTCAGACTCATAGCTCCCTTCTGTCTGTGTCACTGTGTCACCCTTCAGGGGGAGGGGCAGATTCATAGCTCAATTCTGTCTGTGTCACTGTGTCACCCTTCAGGGGGAGGGGCAGACTTATAGCTCCCTTCTGTCTGTGTCACTGTGTCACCCTGCAGGGGGAGGGTCAGACTCATAGCTCCCTTCTGTCTGTGTCACTGTGTCACCCTTCAGGGGGAGGGGCAGATTCATAGCTCAATTCTGTCTGTGTCACTGTGTCACCCTTCAGGGGGAGGGGCAGATTTATAGCTCAATTCTGCCTGTGTCACGGTGTCACCCTGCATGTGGAAGGACAGACTCATAGCTCAATTCTGCCTGTGTCACTGTGTCACCCTGCAGGGAGAGGTACAGACTTCTATCTTGCTATTGTCTGCATTCTGTGTCACTGCAGGGAGAGGATAAAGATGTATAGCTCCTTTTTATGTGTGTCACTATGTCACTCTGAAGAGTAAGGTTCAGACTAATAGATTTTTACTATCCATGGCTCTCTTTCACCCTGAAGGGATAAAGATTAACTCATAGCTCTCTTCCATTTGTGTCACTGTGCAGAGGGAGTTTGGGAGACGCAAAGCACTGTTTGTCACTGTGCAGAGGGAGGGACAGACTCAAGTTTTCTTCTGTCTGTGTGAATGTGTTACCCTCCATAAGAAGTTGACAGATTCATAGAAATCTTCTATTTTTGTCACTTTGTCACTTTTGCAAAGGGACAACCAAAATTATAGCCCCCTTTTGTCAGTTTTACTTTGTCACCCTGCAGGGGAGGGACAGATTTATAACCTTCCAGTCCATATAACAGTATCATCCTGCAGGGACAGATTCAATGCTCTGTTATTTGTGTATTGTTCCAGGGTGCAGAACTTACCTGTAGTTGAGTTAGTCTGAGCCTCTGTTGGGATAAATGAAAAAATATATAAGAAAGATAGAAAGAAAGAGAAAAAGAATGAAAGAAAGAAAGAAAGAAAGAAAGAAAGAAAGAAAGAAAGAAAGAAAGAAAGAAAGAAAGAAAGATTTTTGAGATAGGTACATAGATGATAACCACTCTGCTCTGAATAACAATACTGACTCTATATACAGTGATTTTCTTATGATAGACAGGCAGATAGATAGATGATAGATAGATAGATAGATAGATAGATAGATAGATAGATAGATAGATAGATAGATGATAGATAGATAGATAGATAGATAAATAGATTATAGATACTGTAGATAGATAGATGATACATAGATAGATAGATAGATAGATAGATAGATAGATGATAGATAGATAGATGATAGATAGATAGATAGATAGATAGATAGATAGATAGATAGATAGATTATAGATACTGTAGATAGATAGATGATAGATAGATAGATAGATGATAGATAGATAGATAGATAGATAGATAGATAGATAGATAGATAGATAGATTATAGATACTGTAGATATATAGATAGATATACTTGATGTTACCACCAACAACTGCAATGGAAGCTAGGTCTGTAATAGTTCAGTAAAGAGACAGACTAGATGTGTGAGAGAATAAAACGAATAAGGAATGATATAAAGATATGGTAAAAATAAGACAATAACATATTGTCTAAACCAATAAAATAGGTTTATGTAAAGACTAGGAGATGAAGAGGAAGCGAGCTAAGTATATACTAATAAAATAGGTTTATGTAAAGACTAGGAGATGAAGAGGAAGCGAGCTAAGTATATACTAATAAAATAGGTTTATGTAAAGACTAGGAGATGAAGAGGAAGCAAGCTAAGTATATACTAATACAAATATATTATCTCTCACCTGTGCCTTGCAGACTTAACATCATACAGACAGCTACAACCAGCACTCCAGTTTTACACAGGATACCTTCAAATGCCATTTTGAGTAAGATCCCAGTTCAAGGACTGCTGTATAGAGCAGATGATTTGCCAGCACTCTGATAGCTTCTCCACTGAAACCATTATGTTTATATACCTGCCGAGCATAGAACAGTCATCCTGTTTGTGTGAGAGATGTCTCATTCCTACGTTAAAAACATTCTCAGCTATATGATTGTGGGTTATTTCTAGTATTATAAGTAATTATATAGATGTGACTGAGAACTGCAGTATTTAAGAATCATCTATCCAGTTATAAATTCCATAAGTTTTTTGAAGAAATGTTGAAGAATGCTTATGATTCTTAGGAATCCATTTATGAATCTGTAGATGCAGCTTTGAGATCTATGTGCTGCAGGACCACAACAGTGTACCTGAAAGCCCAGCTAAGTAGCTGTGGTCTTACAACGCTGCTATTTAACCTCTCTGCTACCTCAAGGTTAACAGAGTTAAATCATCCTGGTCAGGTCTGATCGAGAATCCCTGCTCTCATGGAATTGGTTACAGGTGCACAAGTAATTGTCTGTGCGGTGGTTGATATATGGAGACCTTTAGGCTCAGTTTTTCAAGCCCCTTTGCTCCCTTTAACTACAGGTTTGCACAAGAGAACCTGCAGCCAGGATTAATCGGTTTTAGACAGCTGCTTCCCTACCCTCTTCTCGACCTCTTAGGTCAGACGGGATCAAAGAGATTGACAGCTCCTGCCCGCACGTGATTTGCTTGCCTGGGCAGGGGCGGAATTATACGCAAGTGCAAAGGAGCGCTTGTGTGCAATAGCCCGCCAGAGGAGAGCTCGGCAAATGTTTATGCCCCTGCACGCTTTGGATTGAAAAATTGAGCCCTTATTGTCAACATGCAAGGTCAACATCATTTACATTTTCTCTCTGGAAGGCAGAATCTCTCATAAGGGAGAGCCCATGTGACAGGGAAGCCCGACACTGATAATATTTATTTAAAGGGACATGGAACCTAAAAAAAATTGTATAAAGATTATGGGGCCGATTTGGAGCTTAATGACCCTTGTCTAAAGACCACTGCTCCATAACTTGTCCGCCTGCTCTGAGGCCACGGACAGAAATCAACCCGATCAAATATGATCGGATTGATTGACAGGGGTGGCATTGCACCAGCATTTCACAAGAACTGCTGGTGCAACGATAAATGCTGACCGCGTATGCTGTTGTCATTTATCGATGTGCGGCAGACATGATACTTTACATCTTATCATGTCCGCTTGCACATTAATAAATAGGCCCCTATGAGGGAACCTACAATTTTTAATAACTTTCCAATTTAGATTTATTGAGGCCCATTTATCAAGCTCCGAATGGAGCTTGAGGGCCCGTGTTTCTGGCGAGTCTAAAGACCGCTGCTCCATAACCCTGTCTGCCTGCTCTGATGAGGCGGACAGGAATCGCCACAATTCAACCCGAACGAGTACGATCGGGTTGATTGACACCTCCCTGATGGAGGCCGATTGGCCGCGAGTCTGCAGGGGGCGGCGTTGCACCAGCTGCTCTTGTGAGCTGCTGGTGCAATGCTGAATATGGATAGCGTATTGCTCTCCGCATTCAGCGATGTCTGTCGGACCTGATCCACACTGTCGGATCAGGTCCGACAGACATTTGATAATTCGGCCTCATTGTCTAATTTGCTTCATTCTCTTGGTATATTTTATTGAAAAGAATACCTAGGTAGCCCTAGTGATGGGAGCTAGCTGCTGATTGGTGGCTGCACATACATGCCTGTTGTTATTGGCTTACCGATGTGTTCAGCTAGCTCCCAGTAGTGCATTGCTGCTCCATCAATAAAGGATACCAATAGAATGAAGCAATCTTGATAATAAAAGTAAATTGGGAACTTTTTTAAATTATATGCTCCATCTGAATCATGAAAGGAAAATGTAAGCAAATCCAAATGAACGTATGGTAGTTTTAGTGTACTTGTATCTTGTATCTGCTTTAAGATTTTCATATATACCTTTTTATGTCAGTGCAATAAGTGCATAACATACAGCGAGATCTGCTAGTGTAAAATGCTTAGAGAATGCAGTGAGCTCTGTGAGAGAGCCTTAGGCACGCTTAAAGGGACAGTGTACACTAATATTTTCTCACCTTTAATTTGTTCCCAAATATTAATTTCATCTGGACTGTATTAATATTTTACAAATAGTGTATTCACCTTTATTTTCTCATTTGAAATAACTGATTTTGTCTGTTTTACCCCACCTATACTGAACATATCTGTACCTAAGTTCTGGTTACAAAAAAACATGTAAACTAGAAAGTTTATATAAATAATGCTCCCAGTTGGGGTCTGTGACAGAGAGGTACTAAAATGTTCATTTTCTATAGTTCTCTCTAAGGGCCTGATATTTAAAACCTCGCCGGCATGAAGAGAAATCACACAAAATCGTTTAGATTTTTTTCTTTTAGACACTACATGGCAACAAAAAATTTAAGGGCCTCACCGTTTCTATGATACTTCTTAGAATATCTCGCCAGAGCGCTGAGGTTTTGAATATCTAGCCCTCAGTAATGGCATTTGAGTAAACAGTAATAAAGTAGATAAGGATGACTTTGTGTAAATAATTAGACAGATAAGGCACGTTGTAGCAAGGTGTGGTTTCAGTTAGCAGCTATTTCATATACAAAAATATACATAAAAGAACAATTTCTTAATTTTAAACTCTGGTATAACAATAAACTTGGAAATATATTAACCCTTTAACTGCTACTCTATGTCCACCCCTGTGCTGAGCTGTTTTGGAGTTTATATATGTTACACATATTTAACCCTTACTGTAGGCCTTTTTCAGTAAGAAGCCAACACATATTATATATTAGGGATTTCTTTTTTTAGCAGACCCACTGTACAATAAAAAGTGTAAAAAACCTGCATATTTTTATTACATTTTAATAAATATGGTTGTAAACAAAGAGTTTTTGGAAACTCTTGAAAAAATAAAAAAGAGGTTAAACTCTTATAAATGGAGGACTTTGGGTAGAGTTATATAACTTTGATGTACAGGTAGGGGCGCCCGTAAGCCTCTACTCAAATAAATTCACATTTATTCATTCCAGGTGAACAACATTACTGCAGTAATCACCTGGCTATTAAAATCCACCAATCAGCAAGCCCTACCCAGGTGCTGAACCAAATATGGGCCAGCTCCTAAACTTAGATTCCTGATTTTTCAAATAAAAATAGTTAAATCAAGTAATAGTTTGATGTTTTTCAGAAGTGTGTGTGCCAACCAGGCTGTGAGAGGGATGCAAGAATAAAATTTACAACCACCCAAATTTAAGCAACTTCATTGCCCAATCAGACACACAGAAATACTGGCCAATCACAGCCACAGAGAGGAGCAGGCAATCAGGACTGACCAATCCCTGTAATTGCCTGAGGTGCAAAGGATCTAGGGGTGGATTCCAATGTCGGAATTACAGCTGGTTCAGTAGCACAAGGACGGGGTCTAGAGAGGCCGATAGGCTTTGGACAAAGTACACTCAGGAGCCTCAGGGAGCACAGAGGGGAACTAGCTGCCTGAAACTAATCCTCCTCAAGCTTTATGACCTCTCCCAACCATCCTCTCCTCCACCCTACACCTTCTCCTCCTTCCACCTTCTCCTCTCCCCCCCCTTCCTCTCCTTCTCCCTTCTTCCTCTCCTCTCCCCTCATTCCTCTAGCCACCTTCCTCTCCCCCTTCCTCTCCTCCTCCTTTCTTCCTCTTCTCTCTCCTCCTTCCTCTCCTCCTCCCATCTTCATCTCCTCTCTCCTCTCCCCTCATGCCTCACCCCTCGTTCATCTCCTCCTTCCTCTCCTCTCCCCTCATGCCTCACCCCTCCTTCCTCTCCTCCTTCCTCTCCTCTCCCCTCATGCCTCACCCCTCCTTTCTCTCCTCCTTCCTCTCCTCTCCCCCTTGCTCTCCTCCTTCTCCTTTCTTCCTCTCCTTTCTCCTCCTTCCTCTCCTCCTCCCTTCTTCTTCTCATCTCTCCTCCTCCCTTCTTTCTCTCCTCTGCCCTCATTCCTCTCCTCCTCCCTTCTTCCTCTCCTCTCTTCTCCTTCCTCTCCCCTCCTTCCTCTCCTTCTTCATCTCCTCTCTATTTCATTTTTCGAATGTTGCAAAAAATTTAACCATCCCTAGCTTATGGACCATCTGTGTATTATCCTCGCAAGACACAACCTAATTCGTCCAAGACACAGTATAGGTTACCGCTGTAGAACCAACAGGCAGCATTTTACAATCCCAGGGATTTACTCTACAATATAGACCAGAAATTATAAGCTCTGGCACATAAACAAAACGGTCACATCTGTGAGTTATACAGGTACCCCAAAAATTAAGTAAGGTAGTTTATACAGAATAAATAAAAATAAAAAACACATATATAAAGTGTATTTGAGCAGCATCTCCTAAAATAACCTAGAAGGGGTTAATTGACCCCACTTGGAAGAAAGAGACAAGTCAGGCTAAAGACAAGGGGGGGCACAGTAGGACGTTTTGGTCTCTTTTACCTGAACCAAGAGGCCAAGGAGAAGTTACCACCCACCCTACCCATATAAAGAAGTTGGATGTTTAGTTGTTGTTGCAGAAGTGATGGAGTGTTAGGGACTCCTGTTATGAGGTTGTGGGTACCTCTTGTTGGGCTAGCAGGAGAGTTATTATTTTGGGGGTTGCCTCAGAGTGGAGAAGAGACAAGTTTGTGAAGAAGGGCAAGCATTGTGGTGGGGTTTTAAAAGTTATAGGTTACTAAAAATGTGTGCAAATAAATAAGCTGTGACCCTTTAATACCCATAATGGTCTCAATTGTCTTTATTGGGGGCGGAGTATGACTTGACAATGCGGGGTCAATTATTAGCTAAATTCCTAAAATGCAATCTGGGAAATTTACTAAACCTTGCTCTATCATCTTTTTATTCGGTGACTGAATTTTGCTATTATGTGGGCGTTTCCGTAGATTAAAAAAGACTGAAAGTTTTTTTTTAAAGGCTTCAACAATGGTAAAATGTCTCCGCAATACAAGGATTGACGTCTTTAAATATTTTATGGTGTATTTGTTAAAGGGATATGAAAGTCACAAATCAAACTTTCATGATTCAGATAGAACAGGTAATTTTAAGACACTTTTAAAGGGACATGATACCCAACCGTTTTCTTTCATTATTTAAACAGAGCATAAGTTTTTTTTTAAAGACTTTCTAATTGACTTATTTTATCAATTTTGCTTCATTATCTTGATATTCTTTGTTGAAGGAGCAACAGTACACTACCGGGAGATAGCTGACCACATCAGTTAGCTAATGGCAAGAGGTACATATGTGCAGCCACCAATCAGCAGCTAGCTCACAGCTCCGTACTTACCTAGGTACACTTTCAACAAAGCTACCAAGAGACCTAAGCAAATTAGATAATAGAAGTAAATTGGAAAGTTGTTTAAAACTGTATGCTCTATCTGAAACATGAAGGAAACATTTTGGAGTTTTGTGTCCCTTTAACTTCACTTCTATTTTCAAATGTACATTACTCTTTTGTTGAAAAGCATATGTACATCCTCGGCAGCAGTTCTGCTGGGATCTAACTGGTGACTGGTTCCACAGATGTGCTCAGCTAGCTCCCAGTAGTGCAGTGCTGCCCTGAAACTTATTTTAATTATGTGTTTATTCCCTTTACAGTGGTCAACTCAATTGACCTGCAAGAGAAAATCTGTGATTCAAAATGCCATTACAATGTTTTGTTTTGTTTTCTTTCTGGGACCAGTCAGTTGAATTTGGGTTCTAGGGAATGTCTAGTTAATCTAAAAGAAAATCTTGGTGAGCTGTGAGTGTGACTAATGGTCCATGATGGAGTTGAAGTAGGCATGGGTGGGATTTACTTATTCATAGGTGGGGTTTGGGCATTCATGGATGGAGTTTGGTGGTCTCAGATATCTTTGAGGGGGAAAAAAAGACATTAATTGGCTTCCAGTACAGAAAGGTGGAACCATGAATCTGAGCATGAAAATTGTAGGATTTTTGAGAGCTCTGTTTGCATCATCATAGGATACTACAATTGGCTTATACTGTAGTTATAAAATAACAAAGAACAATACTTAAACTTAACTTAATTTTAATAAATTATTATACATTCAATAAACATCTTCTGATATAATGTTCAATACACAAATTAGCAGTCAGCTTGCAATGAACAAAAGTGCACAATGTTTAAAAATGAAATTTACTTTTATTTAAAGCTCAGGCAAACAAAATAAGTCATTAGATTTGAATATTTTGCAGAATTGAAAAGAGCATCATGGTCCAAAATAGATTAGAAACCCAAAACTAGTAAGATATTAAGACTACATGGATAATAATGCATTCAGTGTCACAATCAGTTGGAGAATACAGGAAGATGGTTGAACTTTAAGTCTAAAATCACTTTGGGTTAAAAACTGTAGAGTCCGGAATGCATTGACAATGCTTTGCTTTGCAAATCATGAATCAGTGAGGTTCTAAGACTACAGGGAACAGAATGCTTTGAAAATTAGGAATCAGTAAGGAGTCAGAACTGTGCTGTGGTTGAGTTTAAATGTTTCACTTTTATTTTCCAAGTGAGAATCCAGTTCCACCATGGCATCCATCTTCACTTTTCTTAAACAGCAATGGCTGTATAAAATAAAAATAAAAATAATATGGGTAAGGTATTTATCACTGACATACACTTATATAGTTCTAGTATTCGTAAAGGGATACTAACCCCAAAATATTTTTTCCATGATTCCGATAGAGAATGCAATTTAAAGCAACTTTCTAATTTACTCCTATTATGAATTTTATTTTGTTCTCTTGGTATCTTTATTTGAAAATGCAAGAATGTCAGTTTAGGAGTCGGCCCATTTTTGGTTCAGCACCCGGCTAGCACTTGTTGATTGGTGGCTACATTTAGTGCTACCCAGGTTCTGAACCAAAAATGGGCCAGCTCCTTGGCTTACATTCCTGCTTTTTCAAATACAGATAGCAAGAGAACAAAGAAAAATTCATAATAGGAGTAAATTAGAAAGTTGCTTAGAATTTCTGCTCTATTTGAATCGTGAAATGTTATATGTCTTCAAAAGCACTAGATAGTATCAGTGTTTGCTACTATGCGGGGTATGCTACCTATTTATGTATGCTCTTCAACAAAGAGTGCCATGAGAACAAAGCATATTTGATAATAAAAGTAAATTGGAAGTTTTTTAAAAAAAATGTATGCTCTGTCTGAATCACAAAAGAGACATTTTGGGTTTCATGTCCCTATAATTTGCATTTAACATAAAAACCATATATATTTAAATTATAGAATAATATATATTATTATATATTATATATTATTATATTATAACATATTTTTAATTTAAAGGAGAATTTTTCAGAATGTAAAGTATTATAGTGCTTTTTGAAAAATGAATTTTCCTGTGCTGAATAAACCAACTTTATTCCCTTCTAGTGAGCAATAAAGTCACAGAGAGTCTTTGTACAAGTCATGCACTCCCTATTAGTTTTATAGTAAACTGCTTTTACTTAACCCTTTGTCATGATCATTTTTTTAGCTAATTGTGATTGAATCACCTTTGGGTTTAAAAGCAAACTAGTCCATTTTTGACACCTTAAAGAGCCATAATACCCATATATATAAACACTTGAAAGTGATGCAGTATAGCTGTACAAAGCTGACTAGAAAATATCACCTGAACATCTCTATGTAAAAAAAGAAAGATATTTTACCTCAAAAGTTTCTCACTAGCCATATCCCATTGTAAAGGACTTCTAAGCAGCAAATCAGTATGTCTGTCCCGGGAAAGCGGAAGGAGCGAGCTTACGTGCACTCTCATCTTATTTCCCTATTCAGCTTAAGGAAGTTTACAATGAAATCTCATGAGAGTTAAGTCAAATCTCATGAGATCACAGTAAAAGAGTTCATGACCTCAGCACTGTTGATGCTGATTGGCTGCTGTTCATTTCTTCATTTTTTTTTTTTTTTACCTGCAGCTGAGCAGTAGCTGAGTATAACTTTTTACACAGAACTTACTGAGCGGAGGACATTGTGAGGTAAAAAATCTTCCTTTTTTACAAAGAGATGCTCAGGTGATATTTTCCTGTCAGCTTTTTACAGCTATACTGCATCAATTATCAAATTTGCTTTGTTGTCATGGTAATCTTTATTAAAAATATACCTTGGTAGTTGACTGGAGTACTACATGGCAGGAAATAGTGCTGCCATCTAGTGCTCTGGCTAATGTATAACATTAGTACTACATGGCAGGAAATAGTGCTGCTCTCTAGTGCTCTTGTTAATGTATAACATTAGTACTACATGACAGGAAATAGTGCTGCCCTCTAGTGCTCTTGTTAATGTATAACATTAGTACTACATGACAGGAAATAGTGCTGCCCTCTAGTGCTCTTGCTAATGTATAACATTAGTACTACATGACAGGAAATAGTGCTGCCCTCTAGTGCTCTTGCTAATTTATAACATTAGCACTACATGACAGAAAATAGTGCTGCCATCTAGTGCTCTTGCTAAAGTATAACATTAGTACTACATGACAGGAAATAGTGCTGCCATCTAGTGCTTTTGCTAATGTATAACATTAGTACTACATGGCAGGAAATAGTGCTGCCCTCTAGTGCTCTTGCTAATGTATAACATTAGTACTACATGACAGGAAATAGTGCTGCCATCTAGTGCTCTTGCTAATGTATAACATTAGTACTACATGACAGGAAATAGTGCTGCCATCTAGTGCTCTTGTTAATGTATAACATTAGTACTACATGACAGGAAATAGTGCTGCCATCTAGTGCTCTTGCTAATGTATATATTAGTACTACATGACAGGAAATAGTGCTGCCCTCTAGTGCTCTTGCTAATGTATAACATTAGTACTACATGACAGGAAATAGTGCTGCCCTCTAGTGCTCTTGTTAATGTATAACATTAGTACTACATGACAGAAAATAGTGCTGTTATCTAGTGCTCTTGCTAATGTATAACATTAGTACTACATGACAGGAAATAGTGCTGCCATCTAGTGCTCTTGCTAATGTATAACATTAGTACTACATGACAGGAAATAGTGCTGCCATCTAGTGCTCTTGCTAATGTATAACATTAGTACTACATGACAGGAAATAGTACTGCCATCTAATGCGCTTGCTAATGTATAACATTAGTACTACATGACAGGAAATAGTGCTGCCATCTAGTGCTCTTGCTAATGTATAACATTAGTACTACATGACAGTAAATAGTGCTGCCATCTAGTGCTCTTGCTAATGTATAACATTAGTACTACATGACAGGAAATAGTGCTACCATCTAGTGCTCTTGCTAATGTATAACAATAGTACTACATGACAGGAAATAGTGCTTCCATCTATTGCTCTTGCTAATGTTTAACATTAGTACTACATGACAGGAAATAGTGCTGCTATCTAGTGCTCTTGCTAATGTATACCATTAGTACTACATGACAGGAAATAGTGCTGCCATCTAGTGCTCTTGCTAATGTATAACATTAGTACTACATGACAGGAAATAGTGCTGCCATCTAGTACTCTTGCTAATGTATAACATTAGCACTACATGACAGGAAATAGTGCTGTCATCTAGTGCTCTTGCTAATGTATAATATTAGTACTACATGACAGGAAATAGTGCTGCCATCTAGTGCTCTTGCTAATGTATAACATTAGTACTGCATGACAGGAAATAGTGCTGCCATCTAGTGCTGTTGCTAATGTATAATATTAGTACTACATGACAGGAAATAGTGCTGCCCTCTAGTGCTCTTGCTAATGTATAACATTAGTATTACATAACCGGAAATAGTGCTGATATCTAGTGCTCTTACAAATGGATATCAATCTTGCAAAACTGCTGCCATATAGAGCACCAGCTTATATCCCTGCTTTTTAACAAAAAATACTAAGAGAAACAAGCTTACAACTATAATACAAAGTAAGCCTTAGCGTGATAGTTTCTGCTTATAAACTTACCAAACAGCACATACTGGCAAGCAGGGAGGCAAGAATCAGTGATGTCAAAGCTAATAAACCAGCTGCCCATCCTGGTACACCTGAGAAAGAGAAGAACAATACAATATTAGCTCAATTCTGTCCGTCTCACTGTGTCACCCTGCAGGGGAGGGACAGACTCATAGCTCCCGTCTGTCTGTGTCACTGTGTCACTCTGCAGGGGAGGGACAGACTCATAGCTCCCTTCTGTCTGTGTCACTGCATCACCCTGCAGGGGAGGGACAGACTCATAGCTCCCTTCTGTCTGTACCCCTGTGTCACTCTGCAGGGGAGGGACAGACTCATAGCTCCCTTCTATCTGTGTCACTGTGTCACCCTGCAGGGAGAGGGACAGACTCATAGCTCCCATCTGTCTGTGTCACTGTGTCACCCTGCAGGGAGAGGGACAGACTTATAGCTCCCATCTGTCTGTGTCACTGTGTCACCCTGCAGGGAGAGGGACAGACTTATAGCTCCCATCTGTCCATGTCACTGTGTCACCCTGCAGGGGAAGGGACAGACTCAAAGCTCCCTTCTGTCTGTGTCACTGTGTCACCCTGCAGGGGGAGGGAAAGACTCATAGCTCCCTTCTGTCTGTGTCACTGTGTCACCCTGCAGGGGGAGGGACAGACTCATAGCTCCCTTCTGTCTGTGTCACTGTAATACCTGCAGGGGGAGGGACAGACTCATATCTCCCTTCTTTCTATGTCACTGTGTCACCCTGCAGGGAGAGGGACAGACTTAAAGCTCCCTTCTGTTTGTGTCACTGTGTCACCCTGCAGGGAGAGGGACAGACTCATAGCTCCCATCTGTCTGTGTCACTGTGTCACCCTGCAGGGAGAGGGACAGACTTATAGCTCCCATCTGTCTGTGTCACTGTGTCACCCTGCAGGGAGAGGGACAGACTTATAGCTCCCATCTGTCCATGTCACTGTGTCACCCTGCAGGGGAAGGGACAGACTCAAAGCTCCCTTCTGTCTGTGTCACTGTGTCACCCTGCAGGGGGAGGGAAAGACTCATAGCTCCCTTCTGTCTGTGTCACTGTGTCACCCTGCAGGGGGAGGGACAGACTCATAGCTCCCTTCTGTCTGTGTCACTGTAATACCTGCAGGGGGAGGGACAGACTCATATCTCCCTTCTTTCTATGTCACTGTGTCACCCTGCAGGGGGAGGGACAGACTTATAGCTCTATTCTGTCTGTGTCACTGTGTTACCCTGCAGGGGGAGGGAAAGAATCATAGCTCCCTTCTGTCTGTGTCACTGTGTCACACTGCAGGGAGAGGGACAGACTTATAGCTCCCTTCTGTCTGTGTCACTGTGTCACCCTGCAGGGGGAGGGACAGACCCATAGCTCCCTTCTGTCTGTGTCACTGTGTCACCCTGCAGGGGGAAGGGCAGACTCATAGCTCCCTTCTGTCTGTGTCACTGTGTCACCCTGCAGGGGGAGGGACAGACTCATAGCTCCCTTCTGTCTGTGTCATTGTGTTACCCTGCAGGGGGAGGGAGTGAGGGACAGACGTATAGCTCCCTTCTTTCTGTGTCACTGTGTTTCCCTGCAGGGGGAGGGACAGACTTATAGCTCCATTCTGTCTGTGTCACTGTGTTACCCTGCAGGGGGAGGGAAAGACTCATAGCTCCCTTCTGTCTGTGTCACTGTGTCACACTGCAGGGAGAGGGACAGACGTATAGCTCCCTTCTGTCTGTGTCACTGTGTCACCCTGCAGGGGGAGGGACAGACCCATAATTCCCTTCTGTCTGTGTCACTGTGTCACTCTGCAGGGGGAGGGACAGACTCATAGCTCCCTTCTGTCTGTGTCACTGTATCGCCTGCAGGGGGAGGGACAGACTCATAGCTCCCTTCTGTCTGTGTCACTGTGTCACCCTGCAGGGAGAGGGACAGACTTATAGCTCCCTTCTTTCTGTGTCACTTTGTCACACTGCAGGGAGAGGGACAGACTCATAGCTCCCTTCTGTCTGTGTCACTGTGTCACCCTGCAGGGGGAGGGACAGACTCATAGCTCCCTTCTGTCTGTGTCACTGTATCACCTGCAGGGGGAGGGACAGACTCATAGCTCCCTTCTTTCTATGTCACTGTGTCACCCTGCAGGGAGAGGGACATACTTATAGCTCCCTTCTGTCTGTATCACTGTGTCACACTGCAGGGGGAGGGACAGACTCATAGCTCCCTTCTGACTGTGTCACTGTGTGACCCTGCAAGGAGAGGGACAGACTCATAGCTCCCTTCTGTCTGTGTAACTGTGTCACCCTGCAGGGGGAGGGACAGACATATAGCTCCCTTCTGTCTGTGTCACTGTGTGACCCTGCAAGGAGAGAAACAGACTCATAGCTCCCTTCTGTCTGTGTAACTGTGTCACCCTGCAGGGGGAGGGACAGACTCATAGCTCCCTTCTGACTGTGTCACTGTGTCACCCTGCAAGGAGAGGGACAGACTCATAGCTCCCTTCTGTCTGTGTCACTGTGTCACCCTGCAGGGGGAGGGACAGACATATAGCTCCCTTCTGTCTGTGTCACTGTGTCACCCTGTAGGGGGAGGGACATACTTATAGCTCCCTTCTGTCTGTGTCACTGTGTCACCCTGCTGGGGGAGGGACATACTTATAGCTCCCTTCTGTCTGTGTCACTGTGTCACCCTGCAGGGGGAGGGACAGACTCATAGCTCCCTTCTGTCTGTGTCACTGTATCGCCTGCAGGGGGAGGGACAGACTCATAGTTCCCTTCTGCCTGTGTCACTGTGTCACCGTGTCACCCTGCAGGGAGAGGGACAGACTTATAGCTCCATTCTGTCTGTGTCACTTTGTCACACTGCAGGGAGAGGGACAGATTTATTGCTCCCTTCTATTTGTGTCACTGTTTCACCCTGCAAGGAGAGGAACAGACTTCTGACTGTGTCACTTTGTCACCCTGCAGAGAGAGGGACAGACTTATAGCTCCCTTCTGTCTGTGTCACTGTGTCACCAGCTACTTTGGTAACAGATCTATAGTGGTATTCTGCTTGTGTCACCTTACAGGATATTATATAATCTCATACAGTAACTACCTTCTGTCTGAATGTTATCATTCTGTGCCAGGGTTACTCACCTGTAGTTGAGTTTGTTTGAGCCTCTGTTCACATAAAAAGAAGAGAAAGAAAATATTTTAAAGATTATTAATAATGCGAAAGAAAGAATGAAAGAGAGGGAGAGAGAGAGAGAGAGAGAGAGAGAGAGAGAGAAAGAGAGAGACAGAGAGAGAGAGAGAGAGAGAGAGAGAGAGAGAGAAGTGTAATAGATAGTAGGGATGAGCGAATATTGTGAAAGTGTAATTCGTTTTATAGAATAAAAAGTACTGTGAATATTTGTTTTGGACAATCAAATGTTGATAAGAACAAAAATCCATTAAATTTCAGTAATTGAATGTTTTTTCCGATTTTCAAATGTTACTTTTGTTTTTGAATGCTCATAATTAGGTTAATTACACACATTCAAAACATTCGATTTAACAAATACTACTTTGAAGTTCAATAATCCATGTGGGAGGGAATTAAGTAAATTGATACATAATAGATACAAATATATTGATTGAATGTTTTTTATTTTGAATATTGCAGAGTTCAAATATTACATTAAAAGAGAACATTAGAAATACTTTAAAATTAAAGGGACACTGAACCCAATTTTTTTTCTTTCGTGATTCAGATGGAGCATGCAATTTTAAGCAACTTTCTAATTTACTCCTATTATCAAATTTTCTTCATTCTCTCTGTATCTTTATTTGAAAAGCAAGAATGTAAGTTTAGATGCCAGACCATTTTTGGTGAACAACCTGGGTTGTTGTTGCTGATTTGTGGATAAATTCACCCATCAATAAACAAATGCTGTCCAGGCTGTGGACTAAAAATTGTCTGGCTCCTTAGCTTAGATGCCTTCTTTTTCAAATAAAGATAGCAAGAAAACTAAGAAAAATTGATAATAGGAGTAAATTAGAAAGTTTTTTAAAATTGCTGCTCTATCTGAATCATGAAAGACAAAATGTGGGTTCAGTGTCCCTTTAAATGTTAGAATCCTGTAGAAATATTCAAGAATCAAAAAGAACGAATACATTTGTTGAAATTTGTTTCATTTTTCGAATGTTGCAAAACATTCGCCCATCGCTAGGATTAGAATCAAGATCATATAGAGAGTGACAGAATGAGAGAGTGTTGGACAGGATAAGAGACTTATAAAGAAATAAATAGACAGAATAGATGCAATAAAGACATGGAGATCAATAGAGAGAGTGAGAAGAAAACGGAGTGAGAGGAAATACAGAAGAGCATATTCGGTGGGATTAGTGAGAACAGAGAGAGAGAGAGAGAGAGAGAGAGGAGAGAGAGAGAGAGAGAGAAAGAGAGAGAGAGAGAGAGAGAGAGAGAGAGAGAGAGAGATGAGATGAAAACAGCATAAGATGAGAAATGCCAGAGAACAAACCAAGAACAAAGATTTTCCTCTCTTACCTGTTCCCTGCAGGGTCAGCATCATACACAAAACCATAACCAACATTCCAGTTTTACACAGGACACCTTCAAATGCCATGGTGAGTAGCTTGTTAAGTGAATAGCAGACACTCTGATACTCTCTGCCCTACAACCTGCAGGTTTATATACCTGACCATTAGAGAACGGTCACTGGTGACGAGGGAGAGGTGTATCACTCCTATATTGTCAAAATTCTCAGCTATATGAGTGTGGGCATTTGCTGAAATTATAAATAATTGTATAAACTTGTGACTGAGAATATAATAGTGTAATACTCATCCTTGCTATTAGAACTTCTCTGTGTTCTTTAAATTATGTCTTTTTATAGTTATGAATGACCTTTGGGATATATATATATATATATATATATATATATATATATATATATATATATATATATATGTATATACACACAATGTATATATGTGTATATGTATGTGTGTATGTATATACTGTATATATAAACAGTGTAAATGCGTGTGTGTGTGTATATATATATATAGGTAGAAGAAGGGAGGGGCGCACAGAAAGACCAGATCCTAGTGGCAATTTAGTTCAACACACACTTATATACAGGTGGGCACTCACTTGGTACAACCTCAATCCATATGAGGTAAGATACTGGCGTGGAGGCTCTGTATAGCCTGAGGTGAATACTAGAGTTGTTTCCCTCTGTCCAGCAAAACAGTCCACTTCCCCTTTAAGACAGGTGTTAACTCTCTCCTTCTATTTAAAGGACCTGTCCGTTTCTCCTGGATCCCCTTCTGTGAAATGACAGAATATGCAGGGGTGTGGGAGGGGGGGGCGCTAACTGACTAAGCAAAGCAGGTGGATGTGAAAATGTATTGCTTTATTTGTAAGAGCAGCGTGTATCACACACAAAAAACACACTGGTAATCACACTGTAAAATGTTAAAAAACTGGTATTAGCATTCCCAGTATTAAGTATAAAATATACCATATAACATATACCACTACTCCAATGTGCACAAAGCTGGAAGGCTTGTTCGCAGAAGCTTGTGCGCCAGTATCTTACCTCATATGGATTGAGGTTGTACCAAGTGAGTGCCCACCTGTATATAAGTGTGTGTTGAACTAAATTGTCATAATATACTACACTAGGATCTGGTCTTTCTGTGCGCCCCTCCCTTCTTCTACCTACTTCAGATTCTACTGAGACCTCCCTGGGGATACTCGGTAACTTTGTTTTTGGAGAAAGGCTGCAAGAGAACTTGATTCACCCTCATCTATACAATGATTGACTCTTGTGTGGTATATCTAAACATATTTTTACAGAGAGGAGGACAGTGTTTACCTTTAACAATCATTGGTCTAATAATTTGGACATTATACGTTTTGTTTTCATAATCTGTTACTAGTATACAGGTATATGCTATATAGGTTACACGGAAACCGTTGTGTGGTAACTGTTTTCCAAACTGTGAGCGCTGATATTTACTGTGTTCTATATATATATATATATATAAAGTAGATACAAATTTATATATACACAGTGTACATGTGTGTTTGTGTGTGAGAGCTTCTCTCTTCATATGCATATATATATATATATATATATATATATATATATATATATATATATAGAGAAAGAGAGAGAGAGAGAGAGAAAAACTCATTGTGTAAACCATTTACAAATCTAAACAAGTCAGAAGACTTGCTTTAAAACCAGAAACTCTCTGACTACACTGTTTCCAATGCAGCAAAGGAATCTGGGTAAGATATGCAAATGAGGTTCACAATGACTCACCTTTTTACTTTTAGCCTGCTTTTTAAGACAGACTTCCCTTTATGCCATAGCACTGCTGCATTACACAGCTTTGATGCTTAGCTAGGGTTAGTACAGTGATTTAGACCAATCCCAGGACAGCTGTTTCGTGGTTTTGCCACTCATCAGCTGGGAGTAGGTTAAATCACTGTTTGGTAAAGTTCATTTCTGGGGGAAATTCAACAACAATTAAAATTATGGGGAGGCGAAAAGTGAGTTTAAAATCCTCCACTAAATACAAAATATAGAGAAAATAACTCATTGTGTAAACCATTTACAAATCTAAACAAGTCAGAAGACTTGCTTTAAAACCAGAAACTCTCTGACTACACTGTTTCCAATGCAGCAAAGGAATCTGGGTAAGATATGCAAATGAGGTTCACAATGACTCACCTTTTTACTTTTAGCCTGCTTTTTAAAGACAGACTTCCCTTTATGCCATGCACTGCTGCATTACACCGCTTTGATGCTTAGCTAGGGTTAGTACAGTGATTTAGACCAATCCCAGGACAGCTGTTTCGTGGTTTTGCCACTCATCAGCTGGGAGTAGGTTAAATCACTGCTTGGCTTAATTTTAATTGTTGTTATATATATATATATATATATATATATATATATATATATATATATATATATATACAGTATATATATATATACACACACATATACACTGTAAATATATATATATACACACACACACACAGTGTATATATGTGTGTGTGTGTTTATATATATATATATAGATATGTATATATATATATATTTACGGTGTATATGTGTGTGTATATATATATATATATATATATATATATATACATATGAAGATAGAAGCTCTGTACCAGGAATGAACAACAACTCATCAGATAGTTCTATGGCGATTTACCACCCAGGAGCAACCTCTTTTAGACCAGTGTGCTTTACACAGAGGAAAACTTTCCTGAAGTATATGAGGTCTGATCCTGCCAAGTAAGGTCAGTACAGCCCGAAATACCAGGCAATTCTCCTCTGAACAAGGAACATGACAACCCCAGGCAATCGTTTCGGCCTTCTTTGGGTCTCATCAGTGAGGTGCAGCCAGATTTCTCTAAGCATGAGGTACCACCTAGGAGCAGCCTCTTTTGCCCAATGGTGCTTTTCTCAGAGTAGAATTTTCCTAAAGTATACCAGTCTGATTCCACCTAGTAAAGTCTGAGGTTGTCATGCTCCTTGTTCAGAGGAGAATTGCCTTGTATTTTGGGGCTGGACTGACTTTACTTGTCAAGATCAGACTCATATACCTCAGGAAAGTTTTCCTCTGTGTAAAGCACACTGGTCTAAAAGAGGCTGCTCCTGGGTGGTAAATCCCCATAGAACTATCTGATGAACTCTTGTTCCTGGTAGAGCGCTTCTCTCTTCATAATTCATATGCAAATATATATATATATATATATATTTGTATGTATACATATATTCAGTGTGTATATATGCGAGTGAGTGTGTATGTGTGGTTTATAAAAATGTTTTTAATTTTAAACATTTTTAATATTATTATATGACAGTTACTAGAATGTAATGAAGGCCTGTGTACCCTCGTTACTGCAAATAATATCTTATAATATAATACAGTTGTTATTATTATTATTATTATTATTAATAATAATTATTTTAGTTATAATTCACAAAAGTGAAAATTGATAATACAAACTAGAAATGTGTAAAGGTTATATTAGATTGTGTTATATTTCAGAAATTGTATACAGCAGCTGAGAATGATGTGAGGCTACTGACTGCCCAGCTTAAAGGGATAAGAAACACAAAATGTTTAATTCATGATTTAGGTAGAACTTTTCTCTTGATATCATTTGTTGAAGGAGCAGCAATGCACTACTGGTTGCTAACTGAACACATGGGGTGAGCCAATGACAATAGGTATATATATATATATATATATATATATATATATATGTAGCCACCAATCAACAGCTAGCATCCAGGTGCTTTGCTGCTGCTGAGCTTATCTAGATAAACCCTTCAACAAAGGATAACAAGAGAAGGAAGCACATTAAATAATGGAAGTCAAATGTAGAGTTGTTTAAAATTGTATGCTCTGTCTGAATCATGAATGTCTAATTATGACTTTACTGCCCCTTTAAATAAGATTTTGTAATCTAATGGAAATATTTACTTGTACAAAAGTGATAACGGAATGAGTTTGTTTGTAGACAGATTGGAGTCACAGAAACACATTTAACTATGTGGGAGGTCAATTAAATGGTGATAAGCACTAAATGGGTTCTTGTTCAAATATTCTGAAGCATAATAATATAGCCGCAGAAAAATATTGCAGTTGTGATATTGTGGCGGCCAATATATTGGCAGAACAATGTTACAATTGCTGGAATGAAGTTGGTGACATCTCTACTGCCCAAAATAAGTCAGCATATATCGATGTGGGACTCCCTGTTTAAAAATAATATTTTTAAAGGGACACTAAAACCAAAATTAAATGGTTATGACTCAGATAGATCATGGAGTTTTAAGAGACTTTTCAATTGCAGTCTTTTTAAATTCCCACTTTCTGAGGTACCAGCTACCACTGAGCATGTGCAAAAGTTCACAGTGTATACGTAAATTAGTCTGTGATTGGATGATAGCTATCAAATGATGCAGGGGTCAGCAAATGGGGATAAAAAAAATAAATGTGCTGCTTATTTGAAATTCAGAGTTAGAGTTGTATTTGTATTATGCAATTGTTAATTATGCAAGTCTGCTGTATTCAATGGCCCTTTAAACAGGGATAAATATGAAAATAATTAATCTATAAATTACCTGAAACTGTGTCTTTTTATTCAACTAAATAAATCCATCCTTTAGGCTCCTTATTTAAAGGGACATACAACCCCATTTTTTTTCTTTTATGATTTAGACAGAGCACACAAATTTAAACAACTTTCCAATGTACTTTTTTTAAATCTAATTTGCTTCATTCTCTTGGTATCCTTTGTTGAAAAGCATATCTAGATAGGCTCAGAAGCTGGGAGCTAGCTACTGATTGGTGGCTGCACATATATGCCTCTTGTGATTGACTTGCGAATGTGTTTAGCTAGTTCCCAGTAGTGCAATGTTGCTTCTTCAAGAAAGGATTTCCAGAGAATGAAGCAAAATTGATAAGTAAACTGGAAAGTTGTTTACATGTGCTCCATCTTAATCATGAAAGAAAATGTTTGAATTTAATATCCCTTTAAGGATAAATTCCCCTTTCCAGTGGGGGATTATACATCTCTCTAGAGATCAAATTGTCTCTAAAAAAGTACTGAATATTAACTTGTGAGTGAAAAGTGATGGGAATGAGTGAAAATGGAATTCATGCAAGTTTTTTTTACTAAAAGTAAAACAACGTTTGCTCCAACCATAAATTGCAAAGACTTGTTATGCAATGATGGCTTCAAATGTCTTCAAACTCTCTATATATCACATATATCAGAAATAGTGAATAATTAATCAATTCAACAAAAGTAATAGAAACTGAGTGGAAATTGAACCTGTGCAAGTCTATTTTTTTTAATAAAATGAAACCAATATGCATGCTCTAATCATAAATTGAAAAGTCTCTTTTTTTACATTGAGGGTCTCAAATATTTGCTTCTCTTGGCCAAATAAAAAATTATAAATGTATAAGACCCCTAATTTAAAAATGTTAATTTTCCTTTCAAAATAAGAAATGACATAACCCTTAGGGCAGGGGTCAGCAACCTTTGCTCTCCTGATGTTTTGGAACTACATTTGTGATTCATCTTTTTATCCACGAGAATGTAGTGATCTCAGCATCCTATACTAATTGTACTAATTTTGCTCAGACAGCCTAAAGAATGTCTTAGCATCATGGGAAATGTAGTTCCAAAACATCTGAAGAGCCAAGGTTGCTGATACCTTCCTTAGGGTGTCACATTGGTAATTTATAAATGGCAATTGCTTTGCTCCCTTCCCTTAAAACATATTTGCTAATGGTATTACAGGGCTATTTCTGAGAGATGTATTTTATTATTACATTTAGAAAAGTAAGATATGACAATTATATGAGTGATGGTAAAATTACTTAACTTTTTTTTAGAATCTAGAGCAATGGTTTCAGTTTGTTAATCAATAGGAATCTGAGTACACAGGGGCTAAATATGTTTAGTTAATGCTACTGTATATGTGTACAATAATATGTGGGCAGTACAATACACAAATTAAAGAAGCATTTCTAAAAAATTGTTTTAAAATTAGCATAGGATGCTGAGATCACTACATTCTCGTGGATAAAAAGATGAATCACGAATGGCATCAGCAAAATTGTTTTTCCAATACTATAACCCTTTGTTTCCTGTGTATTGTATCTTACAAGTTTGTAACTGATTTTAAGCTAGATGAGAACTGTGATATAATGACCTCCCTATAGGAATAGCTAATAAAACATGGCAGTTAATTGATTAAATATTGCATATAACTATCTAATAGTATTAATTAATTTTATTTAATATATTCAATGGTATCAAGGTATCAATTTCTTATAATTTTGAAAATGCAACTTTAAAATGGTCCAAATACTTAAAGGGATATGAAACCCAATTTTTTCTTTCATGATTTAGATAGAGCATGCAATGTTAAGCAACTTTCTACTTTACTTCTATTATCAATTTTTCTTCATTCTCTTGGTATCTTTATTTGAAAAAGCAGGAATGTAAGCTTAGGAGACAGCCCATTTTTGGTTCAGCACCCTGAGTAGCGCTTGCTGATTAATGGCTACATTTAGCCAATAGAACAAAGCAAATTTGATAATAGGAGTAAAGTTACTTAAAATTGCTGCTCTAACTGAATCCTTAAAGAAAAAAAAGAGTTTCATATCCCTTTAAAGGGACATCATTCATATGCTGAATCTCTTGAAAGTGATGCAGCATAACTGTAAAAAGTTGACAAGAAATATCACCTGAATATCTCTATGTAAAAAAGGAAGATATTTTGCCTCAAAATTTCTTCAGCTCACAATAGTAAGGGCTCTGTAAACAGTTACCCTTCATCTACTGTCAGCTGCATGTTAAAAATAAACAGCCAATCAGCTTCATCAGTGCTGATGTCACACTTTGCTTTACTGTGATCTCATGACATTTAATTAAACTTTTTTTTTTTAAACTTCCTTAAAGGGACATAATACTCATATGCTAAATCACTTGAAACTGATGCAGTATAACTGTAAAAAGCTGACAGGAAAATATCACCTGAATATCTCTATGTAAAAAGGAAGATATTTTACCTCACAATTTTCTCAGCTTACCAGAGTAAATGCTGTTTAAAAAGTTATACTGCTCCCAGCTGCAGGTAAAAAAAATATATGAAGAAATGAACAGCAGCCAATCAGCATCAACAGTGCTGAGGTCATGAACTCTTTTACTTTGATCTCTTGAAATTTGACTTAACTCTCATGAGATTTCATAGTAATCTTCCTTTAAACTGAATAGGGAAATAAGATGAGAGTGCACGAGGCTCATCCCTTCGGCTGTCCCGGGACAGACATACTAATATGCTGCTTAGAAGTCCTATACAATGGAATGTTGCTACTGAGGAACTTTTGAGGTAAAATATCTTTCTTTTTTACATAGAGATGTTCAGGTGATATTTTCTAGTCAGCTTTTTACAGCTTTGCTGCAGCACTTTCAAGTGTTTAAACATTTGGGTATTATGGCCCTTTAAACTGAGGAGGAAAATAACATGACTGTGCCTGCACATGTCAGACGCTTGCTTCTTTGCAAGTCCTGGAACTAGCATCCTGATTGGCTGCTTAAAGTCTATTTCCAATGGGATGTGACTACTGAGTAAATGTTGTTGTAAAATATCTTTCTTTTTTACATAGAGATGTTCAGGTGATATTTTCTAGTCAGTTTTTTTACGAATATGCTGCTGTACTTTCAAGTGCTTCAACATTTGGGTATCATGTCCCTTTAAAGGGACTATGTACTGTAAAATTGGTTTCTCCTTCATATGTTTACGACTTATTATACCAGCTACAGAGTTTAAACTGTATAGGAAATTATACCTTTATGTATATTTTTGTAAATGAAATAGCTGTTTTGATGAAATGGTTACACTTACAGGAAAAGCAGATCTCATTATCGTATCTCTCTAATTACACAAAGTTATTATCTTTATAATGGTTTACTCAAAGGGCAATACTTAGGGCCTGATATTCAAAACCTCGCCGGCATGGAAAGAAAGTACACAAAATCTTTGGGATTTTTTTTAGACCTTCTATTGTTATGTAGGTGTCTCTGTTTCTTATAAAATGTCTCAAGTTATAATTTGACTTCTTACAAGATCTTGCCTGAGCTGCAAAGTTTTGAATATCAGGGCCTTAGAAATAAAAATGAAAAATGAACATTTTAATACTACTCTGTCATGGACACGAAATGGGAAAATTATGCTTTCTAAACCATTCTTGTTTACGTGTTTTGTTTTAACCAGAACTTAAGTTAAAAAATGGCAAAATCAGCTATTTCAAATGAGAAAATAAAGGTGAAGGAGCTATTTGTAACAAATTGAATACACTTCAGTAGGTAAAATGGAAAATTGGGAACACATTAAAGTGAAGAAAATATAAGTGTACACTGTCCCTTTAATTGCTTTTATAAAGAAACATTCAGAATACTGTATTTAAGTTGCCAACATGGTTCATAATTTAAAAGTTTGGTTTGATCATATTTTAACTTATCAAAGCAGAAAAGTATTGTTCTTCTTAGTATGTGACCAATGGCCAAAACTGTTTTTCAATAGAACAAAGCAGTTGAAATAAATATAAAAATCGTATAAATCTGGTGGATTAGAATACTGCTATATAGGTATTTATTTATTTTATATTTATATTTTTTTTATTGAGGTTTTCAAAAGTACAAGCTTTAAAGAAGATGCAGCCATAAACAAATAGTCTGGTACATAAACAATAGATGAGTTGGTACATATTACAGAGATTCATAGTAACAATATCTACTGTATATGCTAATGTAAGTCTCTTTTAGTACAGCTGATCTTATTCAATAAAAGAGTTTCTTGTTGGATATTTAGGTATTTATAATACTTTGAAAATCCCACAAAAACGTTTGCTTTTCCAACAAATTGAAATAAACCTTCATTTTCCATGGTTCAATATCATAGCATTCACCACTGACACAGTGAGCCGCTTTCTGTGCATTAATTAGTATATTTTTCTATTAAAGGGACAGTCTAGTCAAAATTAAACTTTCATGATTAAGATAGGACATGCAATTTTAAACAACTTTCCAATTTATTTTTATTATCAAATTTGTTTGTTGTCTTGGTATTTTTTGTTCAAAGCTAAACCTATGTAGGGTTATATACTAATTTCTAAACCCTTGAAGGCTTCCTCTTATTTTAGCATATTTTGACAGTTTTTCACAGCTAGACAGTGCTAGTTCATGTGTGCCAAATAGATAACACTGTGCTCTCTCCCCTTGAGTTATTTACGAGTCAGCATTGATTGGTTAAAACGGAAGTCTGTCGAAAGAAGTAAGATAAGTGGGCAGTTTGCAGAGACTTAGATACAAGGAAATCACCCGAGGTAAAAAGTATATTAACCCTTTGAGTGCTAAGCACTTTCCCACCTGGGTGCTAAGCTGATTTAAGGTTTTGTTTTTTTTATATATAATTTTTTTTAACTTTTTTTTTCCTGATCCCCAAGACGTACACAGTTGGAAAGGTTAGGTGATTACCTTTCCAACGGTGGGTCTTGGGGGTCTGTAGTTGCTTAGATCCCTGAGATACAGGCTTCTAAGCAGCATGCCCCCTTTCCCTATACTTGTCATTGTCATTTTTAAATAAAGTTGCATGGTCATCACGTCATTGCATGTGACGTCACCACACAAAACATGAAGCCCCAGTGATGCCTGTCACTCTACAGGCCCGATCACTGGGGTAGGAGCAGGTGGGAGCCCCCAGATCTCCCTCAAGGTGGGAGAGTGCTAGCAACAGCTCTGAGCCGTCGTTAGCACCTGAGTGGGAAACTCTGTGACGGCTCAGAGCCGTTGTTAGGACTGTAAGGGTTAATATATCAGTGTTGGTTATGCAAAACTGGGGAATGGTCAATAAAGGGATTATCTATATTTTTAAACAATAACAATTCTCGAGTAAAATGTCTCTTTAATATGTGTTTGTGTGTCTATATATCTGTGTGCGTTAGTGTCTGTGTATCATTTTTATTTTAGTCTGTGTGAACGAAGGCATACATTGGCTTCAAGTAAAGAAAGGAGGGACTGTGGGATGGAGCATCAAAGATGAGAAATTCCCACAAATTGTAGGACATTTGAAAGCTCCACCCCCAGACTGGTCATAAGGCATACAGGGCATAGTTGTGTGTCGGGCCTGGTTGCCTTAGACCCACCCAGTCACCAACATTATTATTTGTGCATGATGCAGGGCCATAGAGAAGCAAATACTCTTGGTGATGCCTTCTGCTGCCTGCGGGTGCCTGTTTTTGTGTGATTGTGGCTGTCTGGGGTGCTTTGTCTGTGCATGTGGGAGCTGACTGCCTGTGGATGTTTTTTTTGTGTGTTTTATTTTCTCTCTGACAGTGCAGCTTATGTGTGACGACAATGATATTTTGAGTGATTGTGACTACACAGCCTAATGAGCAATAAGCGCTTATACTTTATTATTTATTTACAATTTAATGACACCCAATTTACAAAACACAGTGATAGCAGGGTGTTACAAACTTTTAATGTTTTTGTATATCAAACTAGTAATGTACATTTGCCAGTTTTGAGATATGGTTAAACAACAAAAAAAGGGGGGGGGGGGGAGTAGGCTGCTCTGACTATTCTCGGTCCCTGTCTGTTCTTGGAGAGCGCTGTTTTCATCATCATGCGATAATATGATTGGCTAATACTGTAATTATTAAACAACAACAAAATACTTATACTTAATAACTTAATTTTAATAAATGATTATACATTCAGATACATCTTCTGATATAATATTCATTATACAAATTAGCAGTAAGCATGCCAGGAACTAAAGTGCACATTGCTGGAAAATTAAAATTACTTTCATTTAAAGGTCAGACAAATAATAGAAGTGATTAGACTTGAATATTTTGCATAATCAAAAAGAGCATTTTGGTCCAGAATGGGGTACACACCTAAAACTAGTAAGATATTAAGACTACATGGATACAAATGCAATCAGTTGAAGAATACAGGGAGAATGTTGCACTGTAAGTCTAGAATCACTTTGGGTTCAAAACTACAGGGACCAGAAAGCCTTGAAAATTCCAGAATCATAAAGTTCTAAGAATATAAGGACCAGGATGCTTTGCAAATGAGGAATCAGTGAGGTTCTAGGACTACATAGAGCAGAATGCTTTGCAAATCAGGAATCAGTGAGGTTCTATGACTACAGGGACCAGAATGCTTTGCAAATCTGGAATCAGTGAGGTTTTAGGACTACAGGGACCAGAAATATTTGCAAATTAGGAATCAGTGAGGTTCTAGGACTACAGGGACCAAAATGCTTTGCAAATCAGGAATCAGCGAGGTTTTAGGACTACAGGGACCAGAATGCTTTGTAAATCAGAAATCAGTGAGGTTTTAGGACTACAGGGACCAGAATGCTTTGCAAATGAGGAACCAGTGAGGAGCCAGAACTGTGCTGCGGTTGAGTTTAAAGGTTTCAGTTTTATTTTCCAAGTGAGAATCCACCATGACATCCATCTGCTTGTTTCTTACACAGCAATGGCTATATAAAATATAAAAAAATAATATAGGTTAGATATTCATCACTTAATTCTTATATAGTGCTGTTATTCCTGATAGTAATAATAATAATATATAGTTGTTAAAAATATTACTTATACAAAATGTATTTATTATCAGTAATAAAGGTACATGAAAGCCAAAATCTTCTTTCCTAATTCAGAGACTGCATACAATTTACCTCATTCTCTTGGTATCCTTTGTTCATTTGCAGGTAGGTAGGCTCAGGAGTGTCTGGATGTATGTACCTATGTAGCTATGCTCTTCAACAAAGAATACCATGAGAACTAAGCATAGTCGATAATAGAAGTCAATTTTAATTTATTTTTTAATTGTATGTTCTGTCTGAATCACAAAAGAAACAGTTTGGGTTTCATGTACCTAAAATCATGTTACTGTGTTCAAAGTAATTTTTGCTCAAATGGACATAAAACTCAACATTTTTTTTCGTCCCATCTAAAGTAGAATCTTTCAAAATGTATTACAGTGCTTTATTTTTTTGACTAATTAATTTTCCTCTGCTGAATAAACCAACTTTTCCTGATGGAGTTACCCCTGCAGTCCCTTTGTCAAACAAAAATATTTTAATATGTTTAACTGCAGTTCTTTCATATACATGTTCTGTGTAATATTTCCCTTTAAGTGTCATAAATGTAGATTGTTTTCCTTAATCTCCACCTCTTACAGCTCTCTACCCCTCACCCTCCCAGTGCTATTTGGCAGCTAGTCTGTCAGTAACAAATTATTCATTTTTTTGGCTTCGTTTTTTAGTTTATCTTTAATATTTCTTTAGTGTAGGGGCCCCCTCACCTGCCAAGCGATTAATGTAGGGTCTCACCTCCCCCTCCAAACATTAATTTTCTATAGTGTAGAAACCCTTCCCTCCCTCTCCCCTGCCTAATGCTTTTTACGTAGTGTAGGGAACCCCGTCCCTCCATCCCCTCTTTTTGCTGGGCTTTCCACTCGCATTTCCTCCCACCGCTCCCACTCAGCACCAATGAACTATAGTCTCTATAACGATCCGGCAATCTGTCTTCATATGGTAAAGGAGCACATTAAGTGATAGCGGGAACACTGGCTATAGTACTGTGTGAAGTAGTACCTGCGTTCAAATGGCACAAGGGGTTAAATATTTAAATAAGCTGCTTGATTAAAGCCCTCTTTAAAGAGTTTGAGAATCACATTATAAAGATGAGCTAAAGAATATTTTAAAGGCACTGCTCAGTTATCAGTTTACAGTATTCTATAATGTCAGCACATACAGAGGTAAAACTTTCAAAATAAGGTAGTTTCTGCTTATAAACTTACCAAACAGCACATGCTGGCAAGCAGGGAGGCAAGAATCAGTGATGTCAAAGCTAACAGTGCAGCAGCCCACCCTGGCACACCTGAGAAAGAGAAGAACAATACAATATTAGCTCAATTCTGTCCGTCTCACTGTGTCACCCTGCAGGGGAGGGACAGACTCATAGCTCCCTTCTGTCTGTGCCACTGTGTCACCCTGCAGGGGAGGGACAGACTCATAGCTCCCTTCTGTCTGTGTCACTGGGTCACCCTGCAGGGGAGGGACAGACTCATAGCTCCCTTCTGTCTGTGTCACTGTGTCACCCTGCAGGGGAAGGACAGACTTATAGCTCCCTTCTGTCTGTGTCACTGGGTCACCTACAGGGGAAGGGACAGACTCATAGCTCCCTTCTGTCTGTTTCACTGTGTCACCCTGCAGGGGGAGGGACAGACTCATAGCTCCCTTCTGTCTGTTTCACTGTGTCACCCTGCAGGGGAGGGACATACTCATAGCTCCCCTCTGTCTGTGTCACTGTGTCACCCTGCAGGGGAAGGGACAGATTCATAGCTCCCTTCTGTCTGTGTCACTGGGTCACCTGCAGGGGAAGGGACAGATTCATAGCTCCCTTCTGTCTGTCTCACTGTGTCACCCTGCAGGGGAGGGACAGACTCATAGCTCCCTTCTGTCTGTGTCACTGGGTCACCTGCAGGGGGAGGGACAGACTCATAGCTCCCTTCTGTCTGTGTCACTGTTTCACCGTGCAGGGGAAGGGACAGACTCATAGCTCCCTTCTGACTGTGTCACTGGGTCACCCTGCAGGGGGAGGGACAGACACATAGCTCCCTTCTGTCTGTGTCACTGTGTCACTCTGCAGGGGGAGGGAAAGACTCATAGCTCCCTTCTGTCTGTGTCACTGGGTCACCTGCAGGGGGAGGGACAGACACATAGCTCCCTTCTGTCTGTTTCACTGTGTCACCCTGCAGGGGAAGGGACAGATTCATAGCTCCCTTCTGTCTGTGTCACTGGGTCACCTGCAGGGGAAGGGACAGATTCATAGCTCCCTTCTGTCTGTCTCACTGTGTCACCCTGCAGGGGAGGGACAGACTCATAGCTCCCTTCTGTCTGTGTCACTGGGTCACCTGCAGGGGAGGGACAGACTCATAGCTCCCTTCTGTCTGTGTCACTGTTTCACCCTGCAGGGGAAGGGACAGACTCATAGCTCCCTTCTTACTGTGTCACTGGGTCACCCTGCAGGGGGAGGGACAGACACATAGCTCCCTTCTGTCTGTGTCACTGGGTCACCTGCAGGGGAAGGGACAGACTCATAGCTCCCTTCTGTCTGTTTCACTGTGTCACCCTGCAGGGGGAGGGACAGACTCATAGCTCCCTTCTGTCTGTTTCACTGTGTCACCCTGCAGGGGGAGGGACAGACTCATAGCTCCCCTCTGTCTGTGTCACTGTGTCACCCTGCAGGGGAAGGGACAGATTCATAGCTCCCTTCTGTCTGTGTCACTGGGTCACCTGCAGGGGAAGGGACAGATTCATAGCTCCCTTCTGTCTGTCTCACTGTGTCACCCTGCAAGGGAGGGACAGACTCATAGCTCCCTTCTGTCTGTGTCACTGGGTCACCTGCAGGGGGAGGGACAGACTCATAGCTCCCTTCTGTCTGTGTCACTGTTTCACCCTGCAGGGGAAGGGACAGACTCATAGCTCCCTTCTGACTGTGTCACTGGGTCACCCTGCAGGGGGAGGGACAGACACATAGCTCCCTTCTGTCTGTGTCACTGTGTCACCCTGCAGGGGGAGGGAAAGACTCATAGCTCCCTTCTGTCTGTGTCACTGGGTCACCCTGCAGGGGGAGGGACAGACACATAGCTCCCTTCTGTCTGTTTCACTGTGTCACCCTGCAGGGGAAGGGACAGACTCATAGCTCCCTTCTGACTGTGTCACTGGGTCACCCTGCAGGGGGAGGGACAGACACATAGCTCCCTTCTGTTTGTGTCACTGGGTCACCTGCAGGGGAAGGGACAGACTCATAGCTCCCTTCTGTCTGTTTCACTGTGTCACCCTGCAGGGGGAGGGACAGACTCATAGCTCCCTTCTGTCTGTTTCACTGTGTCACCCTGCAGGGGGAGGGACAGACTCATAGCTCCCCTCTGTCTGTGTCACTGTGTCACTGTGTCACCCTGCAGGGGAAGGGACAGATTCATAGCTCCCTTCTGTCTGTGTCACTGGGTCACCTGCAGGGGAAGGGACAGATTCATAGCTCCCTTCTGTCTGTCTCACTGTGTCACCCTGCAGGGGAGGGACAGACTCATAGCTCCCTTCTGTCTGTGTCACTGGGTCACCTGCAGGGGGAGGGACAGACTCATAGCTCCCTTCTGTCTGTGTCACTGTTTCACCGTGCAGGGGAAGGGACAGACTCATAGCTCCCTTCTGACTGTGTCACTGGGTCACCCTGCAGGGGGAGGGACAGACACATAGCTCCCTTCTGTCTGTGTCACTGTGTCACCCTGCAGGGGGAGGGAAAGACTCATAGCTCCCTTCTGTCTGTGTCACTGGGTCACCCTGCAGGGGGAGGGACAGATACATAGCTCCCTTCTGTCTGTTTCACTGTGTCACCCTGCAGGGGAAGGGACAGATTCATAGCTCCCTTCTGTCTGTATCACTGGGTCACCTGCAGGGGAAGGGACAGATTCATAGCTCCCTTCTGTCTGTCTCACTGTGTCACCCTGCAGGTGAGGGACAGACTCATAGCTCCCTTCTGTCTGTGTCACTGGGTCACCTGCAGGGGAGGG
This sequence comes from Bombina bombina, assembly GCF_027579735.1. Lineage (NCBI taxonomy): Eukaryota > Metazoa > Chordata > Amphibia > Anura > Bombinatoridae > Bombina > Bombina bombina. The sequence continues at coordinate 584,992,515 of NC_069505.1, forward strand.
ACAGACTCATAGCTCCCTTCTGTCTGTGTCACTGTTTCACCCTGCAGGGGAAGGGACAGACTCATAGCTCCATTCTGACTGTGTCACTGGGTCACCCTGCAGGGGGAGGGACAGACACATAGCTCCCTTCTGTCTGTGTCACTATGTCACCTGCAGGGGGAGGGACAGACTCATAGCTCCCTTCTGTCTGTGTCACTGTGTCACCCTGCAGGGGGATGGACAGACTCATAGCTCCCTTCTGTTAGTTAGTCACTGTGTTACCCTGCAGTTAGTGTGACAGACTCATAGCTCCCTTCTGTCTGTGTCACTGTGTTACCCTGCAGGGGGAGAGACAGACTCATAGCTCCCTTCTGTCTGTGTCACTGTGTTACCCTGCAGGGGGAGGGACAGACTCATAGCTCCCTTCTGTCTGTGTCACTGTGTCACCCTGCAGGGGGAGGGACAGACATATAGCTCCCTTCTGTCTGTGTCACTGTGTTACCCTGCAGGGGGAGGGACAGACTCATAGCTCCCTTCTGTCTGTGTCACTGTGTTAACCTGCAGTTAGTGCGACAGACTCATAGCTCCCTTTTGTCTGTGTCACTGTGTTACCCTGCAGGGGGAGGGACAGACTCATAGCTCCCTTCTGTCTGTGTCACTGTGTTAACCTGCAGTTAGTGCGACAGACTCATAGCTCCCTTCTGTCTGTGTCACTGTGTTAACCTGCAGTTAGTGCGACAGACTCATAGCTCCCTTCTGTCTGTGTCACTGTGTTAACCTGCAGTTAGTGCGACAGACTCATAGCTCACTTCTGTCTGTGTCACTGTGTTACCCTGCAGTTAGTGCGACAGACTCATAGCTCCCTTCTGTCTGTGTCACTGTGTCATCTGCAGGGGGAGGGACAGACTCATAGCTCCCTTCTTTCTGTGTCACTGTGTTACCCTGCAGGGGGAGGGACAGACATATAGCTCCCTTCTGTCTGTGTCACTGTGTCACCCTGCAGGGGGAGGGACAGACTCATAGCTCCCTTCTGTCTGTGTCACTATGTCACCCTGCAGGGGGAGGGACAGACTCATAGCTCCCTTCTGTCTGTGTCACTGTGTTACCCTGCAGGGGGAAGGACAGACTCATAGCTCCCTTCTG
>NC_069505.1:584998636-585008636 GCF_027579735.1 Bombina bombina
CTATCGTTGTATGGAGTGCCTATTCTATTGACTGTGATTCATATATACTGTGTGTGTGTATATATATATATATATATATATATATATATATATATATATATATATAGTATATATATATAATCTATATAGTATAGTATATTATATTTATTCAGGGAACCATGAATGCTAACATGTACTGTGACGTACTGAAGCAGAGCATGATCCCCTCCCTTTGGAGACTGGGCAGCAGGGCAGTATTCCAACATGATAATGACCCCAAACATACCTCCAAGATGACCACTGCCTTGCTAAAGAAGCTGAGGGTAAAGGTGATGGACTGGCCAAGCATGTCTCCAGACGTACACCCTATTGAGCATCTGGGGGGCATCCTCAAATGGAAGGTGGGGGAGCGCAAGGTCTCTAACATCCACCAGCTCTGTGATGCAGAGGCGTAACTAGAAACCACAGGGCCCAGGTGCAAGAATCTAAGAAGGGCCCCCCTACCCCCCCCCCCCAAAAAAAAAAGTGAATTTGATATATATCTTTATAATGTGAATCAGATTACGTCTGCAAATGGAGGTTCCCTGTGCCCACAGTCTGTGAGATGGTCTGACCCCCTATTACTGTATATAGTGACACTGTGTAACCCACCAGTTCTGTATATAGTGAGTCAGTGACACAGTCTGTAATCTGCCGGTGAGATGGCTGGCCTGACCCTCCCCTCCCCAGTACTTTATAAAGTGACCACAGTAGTCTGTGACATGGTCCAGCCCCCCTGTACTGTATATAGTAGTACTGTATAGTGACACTGTTTACCCCCTCACCCCATGCTGTAGTAACAAGGTCTGTAATTTGCTGATTCCACAAACATACACACACACATGCATAAATACACACACAGTCACAAACATACACACACAGTCACATACATACACACACACACACACATAAACACCAATGGGTAAAACAGAAACACTAACCCCTGTATTCAGAGACACTAGTGAAGCATCATGTCACATTCACATGATATCAGTGCAGGCAGTGGCAGGTCAACAATTTTTACTGTAAAAAAAGATTTAATTTTTTTTAAGCTGGGCCCCCACCCTTGGGGTCCCAGTCGCAATTGCGACCTCTGCACCCCCTGTAGTTTCGTCCCTGCTGTGATGTCCTCATGGAGGACAGGAAGAGGACTCAATGGGCAACCTGTGAAGCTCTGGTGAACTCCATGCCAATGAGAGTTAAGGCAGTGCTGGAAATAATGATGGCCACACAAACTATTGACACTTTGGGCCCAATTTGGACATTTCCACTTAGGGGTGTACTCACTTTTGTTGCCAATTGTTTTCTATATTAATGGCTGTGTGTTGAGTTATTTTGAGGGGACAGCAAATTTACACTTTTATACAGTCTGTGTCACTAATAGCAAAGTGTAATTTCTTCAGTGTTGTCATATGAAAAGATATAATAAAATATTTACAAATATGTGAGGGGTGTACTCACTTTTGTGAGATACTGTAAGTGTGTGTGTGGTTTATTTAAACATTTTTGAATATTACAAAATGAAGGCCTGTGTACCCTCACTGCTGCAAAGAATAGCTCATAATCCAAAACAAACATTATATGTAGGGTCATTCAGGTCATTCAACATCTCACCAAGAGGAAAACACTATTATTTATTATTAACAAAGTGACAATAGATATATACACAATAGAAATGTGCATAGGTTATATGTACCAAGCTTACATTACAAAAGTAATAGAGCCAGTTGTTTTCTAGACAGGTGGGATTGGCAGAAACATGTGTAATCATGTGTGGGAGATTAGGGGTGATCGTCTCTAAATGGGTTCTTGTTTCCATGTTCCCCAGCATCACAACATGGCAGCAGAAATATATGCAGCTGTGATGTTTTGGTGGCAAATATACCGGCAGAAAATGTTACAACTGCAGGAAGAAAATTAGTAAAATTGATGACCCAGGACAAAGCTTGGAAGTGGTGGAAACTCATGTCAACTTCTTTGATGAGGGACAAGATGACCCAAAGCTGTCCTCCCAAGCACATAAAGCCTTTTCATGATGGTGACCTATCTTCATAGATCCCTCAGAGAAGGCCCTAACTAATGAAAATGATGGCAATCATATCAGGAACTCAGTAGCGCATGTGAAAAAAGACAATGAACTCTACTACAGATAAGACTCCAGTGTAGCTACTAATATTCCCTAGAAAGTCTGAGGGAATATTCAGAAGTACTTTTTTGAGGGACTTTTGACCTGTTTTGTAAGCACTATGTTCCCATGTGCTAGGACACTAGAATTATCATTGCTGCCATTTATATTGCAACACAGTTCTTCACAAGGGAAAGCTTTACCAGCATGGTATTGAGGGTAAGTAGGCAAATGTCCCTCCAGAGCTTATAGATATATAGTGAAAATTGCACATTTTGATGCTAGGAAGAATAATAAATGTAGAAAGCCACCAAGCTGTGCTGCCCAAAATAAAACAATATATATATTAATCTGGGACTCCCAATTTAAAAATAATAATATATATAATAAGGGGAAAATGTCAAAATAATTAATTTGTGAAAGAACAAAAACTATGTTTATTTTGTAAGCAAAAATAAATGTCTACATCTTTCCATTAGGCGGCGGCCCCTTATTTAAAGATAGATTCCTCTTTCCAATGAGGGATTACAAAACTCTCTATATATCACATGATCTCTTAATTAATTAGACAAAAGTAATAGATTTTGAGTGGAAATTGAACCCGTGCAATTAAAACAATATCCATGCTCCAATAATAAACTAAAAAGTCTCTTTTTTTACAGTGAGGGTCTCAAATGTTTGCTTCTCTTGGCCAAATAAAAAAAATATATAAATGTATAAGACTCATTGAAAAATGTTAATATTCAAAGCTTTGGCGCCACATAGTAATTTAAAAGCTAAAAAGTACACTAACACCCATAAACTACCTATTAACCCCTAAACCGAGGGCCCCCCACATCGCAAATACTTTAAAAAAAAATTAACCCCTAATCTGCCGAACCGGACATTGCCGCCACTATAATAAATATATTAACCCCTTAACCGCTGCACTCCTGCATCGCAAACACTAGTTAAATTTTATTAACCTCTAATCTGCCGTCCCTAACATCGCTGACACCTACCTACATTTATTAACCGTTAATCTGCCGCCGCCACTATATTAAAGTTATTAACCCCTAAATCTAAGTCTAAGTCTAACCCTAACCCCCCCTAACTTAAATATAATTTAAATAAACATAAATAAAATAACTATCATTAACTAAATTATTCCTATTTAAAACTAAATACTTACCTATAAAATAAACCCTAAGCTAGCTACCATATAACTAATAGTTACATTGTATCTAGCTTAGAGTTTATTTTTATTTTACAGGCAAGTTTGTATTTATTTTAATTAGGTACAATAGTTATTAAATAGTTATTAACTCTTTAATAACTACCTAGCTAAAATAAAGACAAAAGTACCTGTAAAATAAAGCCTAACCTAAGTTAAAATTACACCTAACACTACCACTATAATTAAATTAATTCCCTAAATTAAATAAAATGATCTAAAGTACCAAAAAAAAACAGAAATAAAAAAATTACAAGATTTTTAAACTAATTACACCTAATATAATCCCCCTAACAAAATAAAAAAGCCCCCCCAAAAAATAAAAAAAAGCCCTACCCTACACTAAATTACAAATAGCCCTTAAAAGGGCCTTTTTCGGGGCATTGCCCCAAAGTAATCAGCTCTTTTACCTGTAAAAAAAATTACAGATCCCCCCCAACATTAAAACCCACCACCCACACAACCAACCCTACTCTAAAACCCACCCAATACCCCCTTAAAAAACCTAACACTAACCCCCTGAAGATCACCCTACTGGGAGAAGTCTTCATCCAACCAGGCAGAAGTGGTCCTCCAGACAGGCAGAAGTCTTCATCCAGACGGCATCTTCTATCTTCATCCATCTGGCGCGGAGCGGGTCCATCTTCAAGACATCCGACGCGGAACATCCTCTTCATCCAGAGTCTTCTTACTAAATGACAGTACCTTTAAGTGACGTCATCTAAGATGGCGTCCCTTCAATTCCGATTGGCTGATAGAATTCTATCAGCCAATCAGAATTAAGGTAGAAAAAATCATATTGGCTGATGCAATCAGCCAATAGGATTGAGCTTGCATTCTATTGGCTGATTGGAACAGCCAACAGAATGCCAGCTCAATCCTATTGGCTGATTGCATCAGCCAATTGGATTGAACTTCAATCCTATTGGCTGATTGCATCAGCCAATAGGATTTTTTCTACTTTAATTCCGATTGGCTGATAGAATTCTATCAGCCAATCGGAATTGAAGGGATGCCATCTTGGATGACGTCACTTAAAGGTACCGTCATTTAGTAAGAAGACTCCGGATGAAAAGGATGCTCCGCGTCGGATGTCTTGAAGATGGACCCGCTCCGCGCCGGATGGATGAAGATAGAAGATGCCGTCTGGATGAAGGTACTTTTGTCTTTATTTTAGCTAGGTAGTTATTAAATAGTTAATAACTATTTAATAACTATTGTACCTAGTTAAAATAAATACAAACTTGCCTGTAAAATAAAAATAAACCCTAAGCTAGATACAATGTAACTATAAGTTATATTATAGCTAGTTTAGGGTTTATTTTATAGGTAAGTATTTAGTTCTAAATAGGAATTATTTAGTTAATGATAGTAATTTTATTTAGATTTATTTAAATTATATTTAAGTTAGGGGGTGTTAGGGTTAGGGTTAGACTTAGGTTTAGGTGTTAATAACTTTAATATAGTGGCAGCGACATTAGGGGCGGCAGATTAGGGGTTAATAAGTGTAGGTTCGTTGCGGCGACATTGGGGGCGGCAGATTAGGGGTAATAAATATAATGTAGGTGTCGACGATGTTGGGGGCAGCAGATTAGGGGTTCATAAGTATAATGTAGGTGGCGGCGGTGTCCGGAGCGGCAGATTAGGGGTTAATAATATAATGTAGGTGTCGGCGATGTGGGGGGGCGGCAGATTAGGGGTTAATAAGTGTAATATTAGGGGTGTTTAGACTCGGGGTTCATGTTAGGGTGTTAGGTGTAGACTTAAATGTATTTTCCCCATAGGAATCAATGGGGCTGCGTTAGGAGCTAAACGCTGCTTTTTTGCAGATGTTAGACTCTTTTTCAGCCGGCTCTGCCCCATTGATTCCTATGGGGAAATCGTGCACGAGCACGTTCAGCCAGCTCACCGCTAACGTAAGCAGCGCTGGTATTGAGGTGAGATGTGGAGCAAAATTTTGTCCCCACTATTATATTTATTGTATGGTATTGAAACCAACAATAAATATTATCATATTGTGTATATTCTTTATTCTTATATCTTGTGAAGTGGGTTAATATTCCACTGCTCGTGGGTTGATAAATGTATTCCCCTTTAAGGGGTAGGCGTTATTGTTAGGACTATAACATGAAATCGCTAACTGGTTACATTACCAAATGTTTATGTCAGAGTAGGTTTGAATATACTGCTTTTGGTTCAACAAGATGGAGGCTTATATTAGCCAAATAACGATGGTTAATTATTTGCACTTTTATAAGTTCACTAGTTACATTGTAAGTTAGGATGTCTTATGATTTGGTCATCTCAATGCTGGAATATGTTGCATTCTATTGATTAAATTGATTGACAAATAGCTTTGTGTTATTGCAACTGTTTTGCCAAAACTAAGTGAAGGTTCTCACCCAGTCATAAGTAGTCGAGTTTCTAATAAATGAGAAGTGAGTCACTCGTAATAATAGTGAGTAATATAAGGTTGCATGCAGCCGCAATTGCCAATAGTAGAGGTGTTGCTACAAACCGCTCATTATTCTTGTTGTATTGTTTTAACAAATGTCTTTAGCATTATCTTAATTCAACTTTATTGAGGAGTGATGATGCTGCATTATAGCAGCTGTTCAGCTTGTATTGAATATAGGTTTTCTCAACAACTCAATGTTCATATTAGTAAGATTGGCTAATGTTTGACTCCTGTAAGTTTGTTAACTTTTGCTGGGAATGCAAAATTAATTTGAGAGTTTGTGCCCTAAATAGAGTCCAAGACTATTGGTATAGTGATCATAATTATCCTTATGGGTGACACATACGTGAGATATCAAGCATGTATGCTTAACATATATTACACTATTCTTGTAGATAGAGTTTGTCTTTTGTTATATAAATGACTGTTGCTTATCGTTGGTCTGTGGTATAATCACCACTTGCTAGGCTAAAAATAAACCACCGCCGATAGCGGTCTGTGTGTCTGCAATAGTATTACTCGAATTTGTTAATAGTAGTATTGGCAACCTGCCCAATGTTACGTTAAATTGTCATATACTATGTAACCAATACTAAGCACAACAGATGATTGAGAGGAAAGCTATCTTGTATTAGACTCGAGCTTAGCTTACGTAGTACTGCTGTAAATATGTGAACAGTATTGTATAGATATATTATATTGCACAGCAGTAGTAACGCCGCCTAATATGGCGTCAGTATTATCACCAGCTTTTGCTCTAGTTAGAGGGTGTATATCATGTTTGTTAATTAACTATCATCCCTCTGGGTGTGCAATTCGGATTATACCGAGTATAAGGTTTAACTTAGGTTGTACTTAGTTATACTACATAGTATCGCAAATGAGGCCGTTGTGCTTGGGTAGCATGTATTGTTTCTGCTCTTGAAATAGCAAAGAGACTAAAGTCATAAATGTAATGTTTGCACCGGCTAATGTGAGTTCCGGTAACGTATATTCTTAACATGCCACAAAGTTTCATAACGGAATTTATCTAACAGTATGTTAGTATTTATGTTATAAAACGCCAAATGTAAATATCAGAATAGTTTCAGTGAACCTCAGCATGTAGTTAACAAAAGTGATTTTTTTCGTAGCCGTATATACATTACTCGTCAATGCTGTTTTAGTAAATCTATGTGTATGCAGGGCTGCTTGTTTGTATTCAGTGTAGATTGTGCAGCACTTGTAAACTGCAGCAGTTCAAGTATTACCCCACGCTGATAGTGGTCAGCTATAGGAATCTAGCGTTACCGCTCCTAAATAGTGCCCATGTCCCAGTTTAGAAATTAATTATAAAAGTAATTATAGAAAAAAAAACTCTTTGAAAAAGCCGCAAGAAGAAACATGTTAGGGACGTTAGGGTACTGGTGATGAGCCCTTGAAGCTCATGTATTTTTAGTTTGCCTTAGGCAGCCTTAGCGGTTAATGAATAATAATTACTTTTATAATTCATTTCTAAACTGGGACGTGGGCACTATTTAGGAGTGTTAACGCCAAACGCGTAATCTAGCCGAAAAACATTCAGATTGTTGTATTCAAGTTGCCTACATGGTTCATAATTCAGAAGTTTGATTTGATTATATTTTATCTTATAAAACCAGGACATTATTGTGTTAATTAGAATGTGACTAGTTGCCAAAGCTGTTTTTCAAGAGAACAAAGCTGTTATTATAGATAAGTAATGTAAATCCTATAAATCTGGTAATTAGAATACAGATAAATAATACTCTAAACTCCAAGAATTAGTCATTTTAATGAAAATATGGAAAATTGGATGTATTATAATGTCTTTGGAAATCCCACAAAACTTGCTCTTCCGGTAAGTTAGTATAGATGCCATCTTTCTTAAATCAACATCACAGTATTCAACAATGAGACCATAATCCCTTTGTGTGCATATGTTAGTGAGTGCATGTATTAATTTGTTTGTTTATCAGTGTGTGTTTTTGTGTGTGTATGTATTAGTTTTGTTTGTGTGCGTATATGTATTAGTGTGTGTGTCTGTATGTAATAGTCTGTGTATTAGAGTATGTGATTGTGTGTGTGTGTTAGTGTATGTATGTAATAGTCTGTGTATTAGAGTATGTGATTGTGTGTGTGTGTGTGTGTTAGTGAGTGTATGTATTAGTCTGTTTAAGAGTGTATGTATTATTTTGTGTGAATATTAGTGTGTCTTTGTGTCTATTACAGTGTTAGTTTCTGTGAGCATTAGAATGTATGTGTATTAGTGTGTTTTTGTATGTTTGTGTTTTTTTTTTTTAAATGTTAATGTGTACATTGGTATATGTTAGAGTTTATGTAAGAATTTGGGTTTATTAGTATGTGTTAATGTGTATTATATATATTCTTGGTCCCTGTCTGTCCTCGGAGAGCTCTGTTTTCATCATCATGCGATAATAGGATTGGCTAAAACTGTAATTATTAAATAACAACAAAATACTTATACTTAATAACTTAATTTTAATAAATTATTATACATTCAGATACATCTTCTGATATAATATTCATTATACAAATTAGCAGTAAGCATGCCAGGATCTAAAGTGCACATTGGTGAAAAATTACAATTACGTTCATTTAAAGGTCAGACAAATAAAAGAAGTGATTAGACTTGAATATTTTGTAGAATCAAAAAGAGTATTTTGGTCCAGAATGGGGTACAAACCTAAAACTAGTTAGATATTAAAACTACATGGATAAGAATGCAATCAATTGAAGAATACAGGAAGATTGTTGCACTGTAAGTCTAGAATCACTTTGCATTCAAAACTACAGGGTCCAGAAAGCCTTGAAAAATCCAGATTCATGAGGTTCTAAGACTACAGGGACCAGAATGCTTTGCAAATGAGGAATCAGTGAGGTTCTATGACTACACAGAGCAGAATGCTTTGCAAATCAGGAATCAATGAGGTTCTATGACTACAGGGACCAGAATGCTTTGCAAATCAGGAATCAGTGAGGTTCTAGGACTACAGGGACCAGAAGTATTTGCAAATTAGGAATCAGTGAGGTTCTAGGACTACAGGGACCAGAATGCTTTGCAAATCAGGAACCAGTGAGGAGCCAGAACTGTGCTGCGGTTGGGTTTAAAGGTTTCAGTTTTATTTTCCAAGTGAGAATCCACCATGACATCCATCTGCTTGTTTCTTACACAGCAATGGCTATATAAAATATAAAAAAATAATATAGGTTAGATATTCATCACTTCATTCTTATATAGTGCTGGTATTCCTGATAGTAATAATAACAATGATATATAGTAGATGTATGTACCTATGTAGCTATGCTGTTCAACAAAGAATACCATGAGTACTAAGCATAGTCGATAATAGAAGTCAATTTTATTTTTATTTTTTAATTGTTTGAATCACAAAAGAAACAGTTTGGGTTTCATGTACCTAAAATCATGTTGCCGTGTTCAAAGTAATTTGTGCTCAAATGGACATAAAACTCAACATTTTTTTGTTCCATCTAAAGTAGAATCTTTCAAAATTTATTACAGTGCTTTATTTTTTTGACTAACTGATTTTCCTCTGCTGAATAAAACATTTTTGTCAAACAAAAATATTTTAATATGTTTAATTACAGTTCTTTCATATACATGATAGAGAAAAGATGTTTTGTGTAATATTTCCCTTTTAGTGTCATAAATGTAGATTGTGTGTTACTCAATCTTCCCCCAAACAGCTCTCTAACCCTCACCCTCCCAGTGCTATTTGGCAGCTAGTCTGTCAGTAACAAATTATTCATTTTTTTGGCTTAATTTTCTAGTTTATCTTTAATATTTCATTTAATTCTTTAGTGTAGGGGCCATCCTGCCAAGCTATTAATGTAGGGTCTCACCTCCCCCTCCAAACATTCATTTTCTGTAGTGTAGGGCCCCTTCCCTCCCTCTCCCCTGCCTAATGCTTTTTACGTAGTGTAGGGAACCCCGCCCCTCCCTCCCCTCTCCACTCGCCTTCCCTCCCACCGCTCCCACTCAGCACCAATGAACTATTTTCACAGAGAGCAACACAGTCAGTGTCATTTTCTGTAATGATCCGGCAATCTGTCTTCATATGGTGAAGGAGAACATTAAGTGATAGCGGGAACACTGGGTATAGTACTGTGTGAAGTAGTACCTGCGTTCAAATGGCACAAGGGGTTA